>NW_027460900.1:2500-27500 GCF_037038515.1 Microtus pennsylvanicus
ACCCAACCCGGTGCGGTGGCGGTTCCCCACACGAGACGCGCCTTCCCGGAGGACGACGACGACGGGGCCGGAAGAGTCCCCAGACGCACCTCGGCCGGCGGACCCACCGCCACGCCGCAGACGACGGACGTCCGCTAAGCCTCCTCTTCCCTCGCGAGGTTCCCGAAACGCGCAGAGCCTGCCTCTCGCACCCTCTCGCACGGACCCACCGCCGAGACAGACGCGCCCGCCGACGCCGAAGGAAGGCCCTCCGGCGGCGACGGGCCCCGACGCGTCCGGCGACGCGCCGGGAGACGACCGACCGCCGTTCTCTCCAAAGGCCGCACCCGAGAGAGAGGTCACGACCCCGCAAAGCCAGAACCGGATCCCCGACCCCGAGGAGGGACGGGTCAACCGCTGCTCCCCAACCGTGGGAACGCTGCCGGGGAGGGGGAGCGAGGCGACCTCCACACGGCACACAACACGAGCGACGCACGCACGCGACGCGCGCGACGAGGCCGCGGTCCGCGGGAACGGCAAAGACGGGGAAGCGCGGGAGGGACCGCTCGCGGCGGGCACGGACGGTGGACGGGTGGGGCCCGGGAGCCCACCGCCACCCAGCCCCGCTCTTCCCGCTCGGCTCCGCGCCCCGACCGAGGCGCGTACGCACCCTCGGGGGAGTGGGGGAATCGGGGTCCCGCGGCACTCGGGCGTGCACGCACGCGTCCCCTTCTTTCCCCGCCACGGGTAACACGTCCCAGGCTCCGACACGTAGGCACGCCAGCCGAATCTACGACACGCTCTCTTGCCCCGCGTGGTTCCTCCCCGGACTCGGAGCGAGGAGGCGCGGGCCGCAGCGGGTGACACAAACGCTCGGGTTTCCCCCCCCAAAGACGGGACGCGGCGAGGGGCACCCGGCCGAAGCTACGCGCATCGGGCGGTCGGGGCGTGCCGGGGCGACCCCAAGCACGCCCTCTCTCCATCGGATCGCTAGAGAAGGCACTTTTTCTCACTGAGGGCGGGCGGGACGGACCCGGCCCGACGAGCCTCCGGTCGCGGCAGCACAAGAGCAGGGGAAGCGACACACACACCGCTCGATGATCTCGAGCGCGGCGAGGCGGGGGGGTCTGCGGTATCGGTAAGGCTTTTTCTTCCTTCCCGGGGCATACTCTTGAGCGTTCGCGGACACGGGGGACCGGACCGAGAAAAAGCATACTACACAAGAGGTCCCCCGAGAGCCAGGCCTGCCTCTGCGGCAACACCCACCGGGTCTGCACCAGGCGGGGAGGCAATTCTCAGTCCGTCACCGACGGACCACCTTTAACGGTGAGAAGAAAATTAAAAAGGCCGGCCGCGACCGCTCAACACCACCCAACGGCTCACCGCCTACGGGAGAAGGCAGCGCGTGGTGGGCCGCTCGCCCGATCTCACGAGACGGCCGTGAGAGAGCCATCTTACCGCAGCGAGCCTCTCTTACCCGCTCGCCTCGACCCCCTTTTTTTCTTGATCCTCGGGATCACACACCTCGCAGAGGAACACCGCTAATGGCCGTACCGCACACAGGAGGCATACACGTCAGAGAACCGGGAAACGCCGCCGCCGCTCAGAACCGGGCACCTCTGAAGATCGGCCTGGAACGCTCCAGGAGCACCACGAGGATCGCAAGCAAGGCGCGTGCACACGAGCCCGGTCGGGAGGGGCACGTAATGCGGCAATCAGCCGACCCTCCCCCGGCTCGGAGGGAGGAGGGCCAAACAGACCCACACACGGTGGGCATAGCGAAACGCGCGACGGGGAACAAAGCCCCCAGCGCGCCTCACGGGAACCCCCACGAACCACAGCGAGGAGTGCGGGGGGGCTTTCACAGGGCTCGGGCCGGATAACCGCACCCCTGCCTTCCACACACCACCGGTAAAGGTGGGGAGGAGAGACGAGGGGCCCACTGGCAGAACGAGAAGAGCGGCCGCCATTCGCCATGAATGTCCGTCCCTCGCCTGGCGCGGCTTAGGCCTCCGGCCCGAATGAACACAGGGCAAGCGCACCACATCGATCAACAAAGCAGAACCGGGAAGAATCGAGCGAGAGATCAAACCACAGACCCAACACATGCCACAGAAAAAAAAAAAAAAAAAAAAAGGAAAAAAAGAAAACCCTTCACACCTCCACACCAAAAAAGAGCGGTGGGGGGTCAACGGGGAATCCAATTAAAGAGGAGCGCACTCGGGAGGCACATAACATGAGGCAGCAGAAGGGCCGGGCCACCCTCAACCCAAAAAGGACTCATGGAGACTCGGGAGCTCCACAAGCTGGGAGGGGGGGTAAAAAAAAAAACCGGTGCGCCCGGGAGGCACACGGGAGCAGAGGACCATGGAGGAGACTCGGGAGCTCCACAACCTGGTCCCCGCCCGCAAAAAAAAAAAAAAGAAAAAAAAAAAAAAAAAAGCACCGGGGACGGTAAGGGAGCAGCATCGAGAGACGGGTCCCACCATCCAAACAGAACGGGTGACAAACCACGAAGCGGGGACGCCTGACACGCTTCACCACGGGCAAAAGCAAGGCAAGGAAGCCGGTCATCTCAAAAAGCCTCACGGGAAAGCACAGCAGCGAGACGCGGGCTGGGCTAGACGGGGGAAAATAACACCCAGTGAGGCTCGGAAGAGAGACCGCCACCTAGCGTCCTTTAATGTCACCCAATTAAAGGACAGCGTGTCAGCACCTATCTGCAGGTACAATAAGGACAGATAGCAATTATTAGAAGAATGGCAACAGGTACGGGGAGTCATTCACAGACCACACAGAACTCCTGAAAGTGAGGCTGGGTGAAATGTCCCAAAAATGTCCCCATAAACAAGAGAACCGACCCTCAAAGGAACAACTGGTCGACCTCATAACCATGAAAGGACCGAGAGAGCGAGGTGGACATGCCAGAAAGCCGGGCGCCCAGCCTCCTCCCGGCCGAGGACCCTGCGACCAGCCGCTAGGGATGGAGAAGGGCAAGAAGAAAAACTTGGGAGGGGGGGAATCTCGAGTCCAAGAAACCGGGGACCAGTGAACAGGGGAGCCGGGACCACCACCTCCTCTCGGCCTCGAGAACACGAGGCCCGCCGCTGGGCTCTCGCAAGACCGAGGGCAGGAGAAAGGGGCGGGGGAGAGCTCCGAGACACCAACGAGTCCGGACCAGGGAGGCGAGAAAGACGGGACCACGGCCTCCTCTCGGCCTCAGCATGGCAAGGCCCGCCGCTGAGGACCGAGGGTTCCTGGCAAGAGGAAGAATATTAATAAAAAAGCTCCGAGAGTCCGGACCAGGGAGGCGAGGAAGCCGGGACCACGGCCTCCTCTCGGCCTCAGGATGGCAAGGCCCGCCGCTGAGGACCGAGGGTTCCTGGCAAGAGGAAGGAAAAAAAAAAAAAAAAAAAAAGGTCCGAGACCCCAACGAGTCCGTGACGGGGCAGCGGGGAAGCCGGGATCAACCATCGCCTCGCCTCCTCTCGGCCTCGGGTCGCCGGGTCCCAGGGCTCTTTAGAAGAGAGAAAAAGCAAGGGAAAAGCAACTTTTAAAGCCGAGGTTATTTCACCGATCCTGGGCCCGGGTGGACCCGACACCTAGCGGGGGTACGCGAACGACTGAAGCCTTCTGGTCGACCCGCTCAAGTCTCCCAGCACCCTCTCCAGCTGGTCCCGTCACTGGGTTCCATCCCCAACGCACACACCCATGGGTGACTCTTCCGGCACAACCTCCTACACAGAGACCGTCCCCAAGCACGACACCGACTCCGGGACACACCCGCCTGCCGGGCCGGGACTCTCGTCACTCTTTCCGCCTCACAAAAGCCATTTCGCCCCGTCCTCGTCAACGACCGAGGACCAGGAGCGTTGCAGAAGGCCACCGCTAGGGGGCGCCCGACAACCGACCGCCATAGATCGCTCGCTCGCTCGCTCGCTCGTTCGGCCGCGACCGCGGCGGCGGCGTCTTCACCTTCTCTGGCGTGACAGCGTCCTTCCACGCTCACGCCCGGAGGTGGCACGGGCCCACAACAGGACAGGGAACTCCCCTGTCGGTTCCCCCACCCCTCCCCATCCCACCCCCGAACACGGTGAACGGCGGGCCGGGCTGGACATTCGGGGCTACGAAAACGAAAGTACGACCGAGACCACAGGCAGCTAGGAAAGCAGGCGAATCGATCGCTCGCTCACGGGGAAACAAAGAGCGTGTCTGACAGATCGGTGACAGGACTAGATGGGCCAGGGGCTTCTGCAACCATTAGGGCATGGTGAGAGGGAGGGACCGAGGGGGACCGAGGGACCGAGGGAGGAAGGGAGGGAAGGAGGCGGCAACGGCAGTTCCCTGCCATCTAAGGTCTCCTTTCACCATGGCCACTGCTTGCTTGCTTGCTTGCTTGCTTGCTTGTGGTTCTTTTTCTTCACCCCACTCCCCACGCCCTCAGCCCACACTTCTCAGACTAAACACCGAGTCAGAGAAAATTAAAACAGACGTGGAATAGTTTTTTTTTAAAAAAAAAAAAAAAAAACAATAATAATAATGAAATAAAAATAGTGTTTCAAAAATCCCACTCGGATTTCATTTCCGGGAATAATATCGTCATAGTGATGTGTTGTGAACATTTTCACTTAGAACAGAAAAAATAAACAGGTCACTTTAGTCATTTCTTGGAGAGGGTCTGTTTCCCCACCACGATGGTTCGCACTTGCTGAGTTGCTGAAGATGATCTCCCGATCCTCGTGTTTTCAGTTTCTGAGTGCTGCCGACATGACAGACATGGGCCCTCACACTCGAGTTTATGAGACACTACTGAGAGCGTGGAGCCCATAGGACAAGGCTTTGGCTTTCCCTTCCCCTCCCACATAAGCCAGATAAATAAATAAATAAATAAATAAATAAATAAATAAATAAATAAATAAATGCCCAGCAGCAGAAGCATGAAAGCAGCTTCCCAGACCCTTTAGAGCTCCTGAGTTACAGTCATGGCAGAGGATATGACTAGGCCAGGGCTCCCTTCACAACCACCATCCAGGCCTGCCTGCCTGCCTGCCTGCCTGCCTTTTTGAAATGCCAGTTTACTAAAATTTTAGTTATTGTTAATTGCGTTGGGAGGCTAGAAATTTTTGGGTTTTCGTGAGTGGGCAGACATATGAAAGAAAGGAAGAAAGGAAGGAAGGAAGGAAGGAAGGAAGGAAGGAAGGAAGGGAGAGAAGGATCAGAGCAGTGAATATACAGGTGCACAGTCCTGTTGACTGCAGATAGAAAAATAAGAGGAAGAAAAAAAAAATAGAAAGTCACCAAAAGGACAGCCTGGTCTATAAAAATGAGTTCAGGGACAGCCAGGGCTATTCCATGAAATTAGCTGAGTTCAAATCAGCAATTTCCCAACTCCAACAAGAATGTTGACAGGAAAGGCAACAGCTGTACACGTCAAGGAAGGCCAGTGGAGCTGTAGGCACACCCTTCACACCCTTTGAAACTTCTCTGTTGCAAAGTCACAGAGTTAGGAAAGGAAAATAACGCGTCACTGAAGTCATTCCTAGGCTAGGGCTCCCTTCACAACCATTTGAAAGGATCACAGCACTGAATATACAGACGCACGGTAATTACACCAACGTTGACTGGAAAGACACCTAAACTAACAGAGACACACACATACACAATCCATAGCATTTGCTGCCTAGCAGATCAAATGAATTCCAGTGTCAGTAGGCACACCCTTCACACCCCTTGAAACTTCTCTGTTGCAAGGTCACAGAGTTAGGAAAGGATCTTGATCTTGAACTTTCCTTAATAGTAAGTCTGTGTGTGTATCACACTCAAGCCAAGTGCCCCTCAGAGCTCATGGAAGACAAAACAGATCTCTAGAATAAGAGAGACGGGGGGGGGGGGGGGAGATTCACTCAAGAAAATGAAAGCAAAACCCTACACAAACCCTGGCACACAGTAAAATCAGTCCTATGAGGAAATTTGTAGCTCTGATTGCCTACTTTTTAAAAAGACTTCTAACCGGGTAATGGTGGGACACGCCTTTAATTCCAGCACTCGTTCTGGTCTCCAAGAGCTAGTTCCAGGACTGACTCAATTAGAGAGAACTAGAGAGAAACCCTGTCACAAAACAAACAAAAAAGGAATAAATACTTTATGGAAGAATAGATGGACAGATAGACAGACAGACAGACCCACACCCCATCTTCTGTCTTCTGAAGGTACCAGGCTCTCTCACAGGGGTCAGGCAGAAACGCAGGCAGTGTATGTGTGTGATATCAAGCAAGCCTATACGTGATATATAGGGTATGATAGGATAATGTCACTATTAAATTGGGGTAGGTCTCAGGAGCACAAGAACCCAAATCTGTGCTGTACTCCCTGTCACCAGAAGAGGTCACTAGATCCCCACCATGTGGTTTCTGGACATTCCAGAAATTCCATCTCTCCAGTTCTCATTCTTTCATTGTTCCTCCTGCATGCCTGCATCTAGTGAGAGAGTGGGCACCGTTCCTCCCTACTTCTGTGTGTCTGTGTCTGTCACGTCCCGGATAGCCAGAGTGCCCGCCACCTACGCCTGAGATAGATGTGGCCGGCAGCCCTGGGGCTGGGGGAAAGGGAGAGAGTGGGTTCCCTGGAGAGCCTTGGACAGAGGCTCTGTGGATTCCCTGCAGGAGGCCTCACCGCCTCTGAGGAGCCCGTGGGGGAGGGGGAAAGGGAAGGTCAACCAGACAGTCCTGCCTGGCTTTTGCTTTGCTTTGCTTTGTTTTTGTTTTGGTTTGTTTCCAGGTACAGCTGTGACCAGGTCTGGATCCAGGACAGACTCCAAAGCTAGAGAGAAATCCTGTCTCAGAAAACAAACAAAAAAATAAATAAATAAATAAATAAATAAATAAATAAATAAATAAATAAATGGATGGATAGATAGCTAGATAGCCAGACAGAGAGATGATAAAAACACCTCCAAGATCAGGGAGACCAAGGCAGGCAGATCACTGTGAGTTTAAGGCTCCCTTGTTCTGCAGATTGAGATTCAAGGCCAGGCAAAGTGACACAGAGAAACCCCGTTTTCAAAAAAAAAAAAAAAAAAAAAGGTGAGGGCGGGAGAGAGATGGCTCTGTGGTTAAGAGTTCTGACTGCTCTTCCAGAGGACCCAGGTTCAATTCCTTACCACCCACATGGCAGTCAACAGCTGTCGGTAACTCCAAGATCGGACACCCTCAGATAGACATACATGCAGGCAAAACACCAATGCCAATAAAATGAAAATAAATAAATTATTAGGAAAATAAATATATAGAAAAGGTGTTTAGTGCATGCCTTTAATCTCAGCACTAGGAGGCAGAGGCAGATGACTCTCTGTGAGTCTGAGGCCAGTCTTGTCTACAAAGTGAGTCCCAGGGCATACAAGGGTACACAACAAAACCTTATGTTGAACAACCACAAATAAGCAAACAAATAGAGAGATAATAACAATAAAAATATTTGAGAGTTCAAATAATTGACTTCATCCACAATAAAAGAATATAAAAATAAAAATATCAAATGCACTTGAACACATTGGCACAGGAGAACGCTTGCTAAATAGAACCCCAGTAGCACAGACACTGAGAGAAAAAGAAAAAAAAGAAAAAAAAAAAGAAAAAAAAACAACAAAAAAAAGAAAAAAGAAAAAAAATAAAGAGAGAAAAAAAAAGAAAAAAAGGAAAAAAAAGAAAAAAAAGAAAAAAAGAAAAAAGAAAAAAAAGAAAAAAAAACAGACACTGAGAGAAACAATTAATAAGTGAGACCTCCTGAAACTGAAAAGCTTCTGTAAAGCAAAGAACATGGCCAACAAGACAAAACGACGGCCTTACAGAATGGGAAAAGATCTTCACTAATCTCCAAAATACACAAAGAAGTCGAGAAATTGGTCATCCAAAGAACAAATAATCCAATTTTAAAAAATGGAGTACAGACCTAAACAGAGAACTCTTAACAGAGGGATCTAAAATGGTTGAAAGACACTTAAATGTTGGGTCGGGGGGGGGGGGGTCATGCAAAGATGAGAACACCACCAAGTCTAATAAACCAAAAACAAACTTAAAAATACAAACACACCGCGAGTCACAGAAGCTTATCAGCTAGCTGAGACCACAGGCAGAGTTTGGGCTTCTGACACTGTGGCAAAAGGCCGGTTTCTGAAACCCATTTTTATAGTAGGGGCATCGCAGGGCAGTGGTGGCGCAAGCCTTTAATCCCAGCACTCGGGAAGCAGAGGCAGGCGGATCTCTGTGAGTTCGAGACCAGCCTGGTCTACAGAGCTAGTTCCAGGACAGGCTCCAAAGCCACAGAGAAACCCTGTCTCGAAAAACCAAAAAAAAAAAAAAAGAAAAAAAATATGTTTCTCTGGATGTGCCTGTGTGTGTGTGTGTGTGTGTGTGTGTGTGTGTGTGTGTGTGTGTGTGTGTGTGAGTGTGTGTGTGTGTTGTGTGTGTGTGTGTGTTTATGGGGTGGCTTTTGAACTAACCAAGATGACTGGTTCCATATCTGGCAGAGAGGCAGGTGGATCTCTGGGAGTTTGAGGCCAGCCAGCCTGGTTGACAAGAGCTAGTTCCAAAGACAGGCTCCAAAGCAACAGAGAAACCCTTCCTTGAAAATCAAAACAAGAACACAAACCAAAAATAAAATAAAACATAAATTAAATGAGTGTGAGAGAGAGAGAGAGAGAGAAGAAATGTTGATTTGTTGATTTACAGACAAGAAATAAGAAAATACAAAACCATAATGTTACCAAGATGACAGCCTGGTTTATATAGTGAGTTAAAGGTATTATACAGAGAAACCCTGCACCAAAAATAATAATAATAATAATAATAAAAGAAGAAAACAGAAAAAAAACAAGTAAGGAAAAAGAAAGGAAGGAAGGAAGGAAGGAAGGAAGGAAGGAAGGAAGGAAGGAAGGAAGGAAAAAACAGGTGTTTTCCTTTTTTTCTTTGTTTATCTCAGGTTATTTTATTTTAATTTATTTTTTTAATTGCAGCAGCGGCAGTATATTTTGGGCAGCACATTTCTTTATTCTCAGTTCTCAGCCCTCAGAAATCAGGAGAGGCAGAGGCAGGCAGATCGCTGTGAGTTTGAGGCCACCTCGTTCTGCAGTGTGAGTTTTAGGACAGGCAAAGCGACAGACACAGAGAAACCCTGACTTAGGGGGGGAAAGTGTGTTTAGTACAGGCCTTTAATTCCGGCACTAGGAAGCAGAGGTAGAGGCAGGGGCAGCTAGATCTCTGTGAGTCTGAGGCCAGCCTTGTCTACAAAGTGAGTTCCAGGGACACAGGGAACCTCTATGTAAAAAAAAAACACAAATAAACTAATAATAATAATAATCTTCATCATCATCTAAGAGCTCAATTAATTGACTTCACCCAAAATTCAAAAATAAAAAAAGAGTGTGTCTGACTGATCAGTGAAAGGACTATGTGGGCCAAGGGGCTGCCACAATTATGGCTTGGTGAGAGGGAGGAACTGAGGGAGGGAGGGAGGGAGGGAGGGAGGGAGGGAGGGAGGGAGGGAGGGAGGGAGGCCTGCTTTCTTAGGGTTCTTTTTCAGTAGTTGTGTTTGTACAACCCCACACCCCACTTCTCATACTAAATACCGAGTCTGAGAAAATTAAAACAGCTGTGGAAAATTCCCACTTGGATGTCTGTTCCTGCCCTGTAAAACAAGAACCACAACAAAAATATCCATATCTAAGCAGGCCAATTAAGTTGTAGCCTCACCCTTTAAAGGTTCTAGCTGTTGGGAAGGGCTGGTGACCTTGAACTTTACTAGTCTCTGAAATCTGCCTTCTCACTTTTACCAGGTGCCCTCAGGGGCCAGGAGTGGAGGCCAGGGCCCCTGCTACAGGAGATTTCCTAGATCACCTACAGGCGCTTAGGATTCCTGGGCCTGCTTAGAGAAAGACACACGACACGTGAGACGCAGAGAAAAAAATTTTCTGAGACAAGGATTCTCTTAGCTTTGGCACCTGTCCTGGAACTGTAGATGACCAGGCTGGCCTCAAACTCACAGAGATCTGCCTGCCTCTGTCTGCCACAGAGAAAATTACAACAGCCATGGAATAATATGAAAAATTCTGATTTACGCCAGGCAGTGGTGGCGCACGCCTTTAATCCCAGCACTTGGGAGGCAGAGGCAGGCGGATCTCTGTGATTTCGAGACCAGCCTGGTCTACAAGAGCTAGTTCCAGGACAGGCTCCAAAACCACAGAGAAACCCTGTCTCGAAAAACCAAAAAAATAAAAATGAAAATAATAAGAATAAAATAAAATGTTAAAAAAAAAAGAGAAAAATTCTGATTTTGATATCATTTCCAGGAATACTGATGCAGTGAATTATTTGGAACATTTTCACTTCCGACAGAAAAAAATAAAAATGTCATTTTATTGATTTCTTTTAGAGGGTCTCTTTCCCACCAGGATGGTTTGCACTTGCTGGGTTGTTGAAGATGATCTCCTGATCCTTGTATTCCCAGTTCCTGAGTGCTGCCGGCAGGACAGACATGGGCTCACTATACACTCGAGTTTTTGACGCAGTACTGAGAACCTGGAGCCCAAAGGACAAGGCTTCAGCTTCCCCTGCCCCTCTGACATAGGCCAGATACATAAATGATTACCCAGATTTTATTTAAATCTCTCAGTGTGGCTTGTGTATGTGGGGGAGACAGGGAAGGTATCACATTTCAAAACATTTTCATAACTGCACTTAGCACTGTATTCTTTTCCATTTATTTTACTTTTATTTGAGAGTGTTTCCAATTGTGTGGGACTTAGTTAAATTTCAATTTCTTAAGGAATTTTTTTATGATTTTCTTAACTTTATTTTATGTGCAATGGTCTGAAGATGTCAGATCACCCAGAAACTGAATTTACAATCACTATGAGCTGCCATGCAGGTGCTGGGAATTGAACCCAATTTCTCTGGAAGAGCCGCGAAACTAGCTCTCCAGGCTCTTCTTAATTTAAAAGTTTATTTATGTGTCTCTGGGTGTGCCTGTGCCTGTGTTTGGTTTGTGTGTGTGTTGGGGGGGGGGTTGTGGGGGGGGTGGCTTTTGACCTCACCAGACAAAGGCATTCAAGAGCACTGGCTCCATATTTAGCAGAAACAGGATCATTGGGAGTTTTAGGACAGCCTGGTCTACAAGAAAGGAGCTAGTTTTAACAACAGTCTCCAAAGCAGCAGAGAAACCCTGTCTCATAAAGCAAAACACAAAACCAAACATATTTGAGAGAGAGAGAGAGAGAGAGAGAGAGAGAGAGAGAGAGAGAGAGAGAACAGCTAGGGCTGTTACACAGAGAAACCGTGCCTCAAGAACTAACTAATAAAAGAAGGGGGAAAAAAGCAAGAGAGCAAGAAAGCAAAAAAATCAAGCAAGCAAGCAAGCAAGAAGGAAAGCTAGAGAGAAACCCTGTCTCAGAAAACAAAAAAATAAATAAATAAACTAATAAATGAAATGAATGGATAGATAGATAGATAGATAGATAGATAGATAGATAGATAGATAGATAGATAGATAGATGATAAAACACCTCCAAGATCAGGGAGACCAAAGCAGGCAGATCACTGTGAGTTTAAGGCTACTTTGTTCTGCAGATTGAGATTCAGGACAGGCAAAGTGACACAGAAAAACCCTGTTTTCAAAAAAAAAATGTGTTTAGTGTACGCCTTTAATGCCATCACTAGAAGGCAGAGGCAGGCGGATCTCTGTGAGTCTGAGGCCAGTCTTGTTTACAAAGTGAGTCCCAGGGCATACAAGGATACACAAGGAAACCCCGTGTTGCAAAACCACAAATAAACAAACAGATAATATCAATAAAAATATTTGAGAGTTCAAATAATTGACCTCATCCACAATAAAAAAAATATAAAAATAAAAATATCAAAAGCATTTGAACGGGGGCTGGAGAGATGGCTCAGCGGTTAAGAGCATTGCCTGCTCTTCCAAAGGTCCTGAGTTCAATTCCCAGCAACCACATGGTGGCTCACAACCATCTGTAATAGGGTCTGGTGCTCTCTTCTGGCCTTCAGACATACACACAGAAAGAATATTGTATACATAATAAATAAATATTTATTTTTTAAAAAAAAGCATTTGAACGCATCGGCACAGGAGACCACTTCCTAAATCTAACTCCAGTAGCACAGACTCTGAGAGAAACAAAATTAATCAATGGGACCTCCTGAAACTGAAAAGCTTCTTCTGTAAAGCAAAGGACATGGCCAACAAGACAAAACGACGGCCTTACAGAATGGGCAAAGATCTTCACTAACCCCACATCAGACAGAGGTCTGATCTCCAAAAGATACAAAGAACTCAAGACATTGGTCATCTCAAGAACAAATAATCCAGTTCACAACATGGAGGTACAGACCTAAACAGAGAACTCTCAACCGAGAAATCTAAAATGGCTGAAAGACACTTAAGGAAATGTTCAACACCCTTAGTCATCAGAGATATGTAAACCAAAACAGCTCTGAGATTCCACTTTATACCTGTAAGAATGGCCAAGATCTAAAACACTGATGACAACTTATGCTGGAGAGGATGTGGGGAAAAGGGAACACTCCTGCATCGCTGGTGGGAATGCAAGCTGGTACAGCCCCCTTTGGATGTCAGTGTGGCGATTTCTCAGAAAATTAGGAAACAACCTTCCTCAAGACCCAGCAATACCACGTTTAGGTATATATGTAAAGGATGCTCAATTGTGCCACGAGGACATGGGCTCAACTATGCTCATAGCAGCATTGTTTGTCATAGCCAGAACCTTGGGAGAGGGTTGAAGAAGAGGCATGGAAAGAGAGGAAAGAAAAACGTAGAGCTTAACAAAAATAAATAAAAGAAACAAAGGCGGGTAGTGGTGGCACATTCCTTTAATCCCAGCACTTGGGAGGCAAAGGCAGGTGGATCTTTGTGAATTTGAGGCCAGCCTGGTCTACAAGGGTTAGTTCCAAAGCTACAGAGAAACCCTGTCGTGAAAAACCAAAAATAAATAAATAAGTAGGCATGGATTGTTTAAAAAAAAAATCAAACGCAAACCAAGTAGAAATAACTACTTTCAGTATGCCATTCAAGAATTAGGGAACCCTTTATCCCAGCACGTGGGAGACACAGGCAGAAGGACATCTGTGAGTTAAAATCCAGACTCATCTACCAAGTGAGATCACAAGACTCGTGCACTGTCTCATAGGTCCTAAATTCCCATGATCCAGTTTCTAGGACCAAGGAGACAGTTTATAATGTCTCCTTCTTCTTTCCTTCCTTCCTTTTTTTTGGGGGAAGGGGTGGTGTTTGGTTAAACTTTTATATATGTTTTTTTTTTATTTGGGTTGGGGGCCTCTCTATAAAGCCTGGGAATTCACAGAGGTCCACCTGCCTCTGTCTCTTTGATGATAGAATAAAAGATGTGCACCACAATAACCAGGCTCAGTTTCTTGTAAATTTAGTTTAATTTCAAATTTTGTTTGTATCTCTTGGTCTGCACCAAGTGTGTCCCTGTGGGGGTGGGGGGGGGCAGGGAAGTTGTCCTATTTTAGAACATTTTATTTTACTTTTATTTGAGACAGTCTTTCCGGTTGTGTAGAACTTATTTTAATTTCAAATTTTTAAAGAATTTTTTATGATTTATTTAACTTTATTTTATGTGCAGTCGTGTGAAACTGGATTTACAATCACTTATGAGCTGCTGCCTTGTGGGGGTTACATCTCAGGAGCACAAGAACCCAAATCTGTGCTGTACTCCCTGTCACCAGAAGAGGTCACTAGATCCCCACCATGTGGTTTCTGGACATTCCAGAAATTCCATCTCTCCAGTTCTCATTCTTTCATTGTTCCTCCTGCATGCCTGCATCTAGTGAGAGAGTGGGCACCGTTCCTCCCTGCTTCTGTGTATCTGTGTCTGTCACGTCCCGGATAGCCAGAGTGCCCGCCACCTATGCCTGAGATAGATGTGGCCGGCAGCCCTGGGGCTGGCGGAAAGGGAGAGAGTGGGTTCCCTGGAGAGCCTTGGGCAGAGGCTCTGTGGATTCCCTGCAGGAGGCCGCACCGCCTCTGAGGAGCCCGTGGGGGAGGGGAAAAGGGAAGGTCAACCATACAGTCCTGCCTGGCTTTTGCTTTGCTTTGCTTTGTTTTTGTTTGTTTGTTTGTTTTATTTTATTTTCCGGTACAGCTGTGACCAGGTCTGGATCCAGGACAGACTCCAAAGCTAGAGAGAAATCCTGTCTCAGAAAACAACAACAACAACCAAAAAATAAATAAATACATAAACTAATAAATGAATGGATAGATAGCTAGATAGCCAGACAGACAGAGAGAGAGAGAGAGAGAGAGAGAGAGAGAGAGAGAGAGAGAGAGATGATAAAAACACCTCCAAGATCAGGGAGACCAAGGCAGGCAGATCACTGTGAGTTTAAGGCTCCCTTGTTCTGCAGATTGAGATTCAAGGCCAGGCAAAGTGACACAGAGAAACCCTGTTTTCAAAAAAAAGGTGGGGCCTGGAGAGATGGCTCTGTGGTTAAGAGTGCTGACTGCTCTTCCAGAGGACCCAGGTTCAATTCCTACCACCCACATGGCAGTTAACAGCTGTCGGTAACTCCAAGATCTGACACCCTCAGATAGACATACATGCAGGCAAAACACCAATGCCGATAAAATAAATCATTAGAAAAATAAATATATAAAAAAGGTTGTTTTGCCTTTAATCCCAGCATTAGGAGGCAGAGGCAGATGGCTCTCTGTGAGTCTGAGGCCAGTCTTTCTTGTGTACAAAGTGAGTCCCAGGGCATACAAGGGTACACAACGAAACCCTATGTTGAAAAACCACAAATAAACAAACAAATAAAGAGATAATAACAATAAAAATATTTGAGAGTTCAAATAATTTACTTCATCCACAATAAAAGAATATAAAAATAAAAATATCAAACGCATTTGAACGCATCAGCACAGGAGACCGCTTCCTAAATCTAACTCCAGTAGCAGGGACTCTGAGAGAAACAAAATTAATCAATGGGACCTCGTGAAACTGAAAAGCTTCTTCTGTAAAGCAAAGGACATGGCCAACAAGACAAAACGAAAAAGATCTTCACTAACCCCACATCAGACAGAGGTCTGAGCTCCAAAACATACAAAGAACTCAAGACATTGGTCATCTCAAGAACAAATAATCCAATTCACAAAATGGAGTACAGACTTAAACAGAGAACACTCAACCGAGGAATCTAAAATGGCTGAAAGACACTTAAGGAAATGTTCAACACCCTTAGTCATCAGAGAAACGCAAATCAAAACAAGTTTCTAGAAACAAGGAGACAGTTCATAATGTTTCTTTCTTCTTTTCTTCCTTTTTTTTTTGGTTGAACATATATATATATTTATTTATTTAATTTGGGATGGGGGCCTTTCTACAAAGCCTGGGAATTCACAGAGGTACACCTGTCTCTGTCTCTTGGATGATAGAATAAAAGATGTGTACCACAGTGACAACCCAACTAAGTTTTTGGTATCTCATTCTGTTAGTTTCATGTACATTTAGTTTAATTTCAAATTTTGTTTGTATCTCTTGGTCTGTCTGCACCAAGTGTGACCTTGTGGGGAGGGCAGGGAAGGTGTCCTATTTCAGAACATTTTATTTAACTTTTATTTGAGTCTTTCCAGTTGTGTAGAACTTAGTTTCATTTCAAATTTTTAAAGACCAGGAAGGATGAAAGCATTCAAAAGGACTGGTTCCATATCTGGCAGAGAGGCAGGTGGATCTCTGGGAGTTTGAGGCCAGTCTGGTCGACGAGAGCTAGTTTCAAAGACAGGCTCCAAAGCAACAGAGAAAACCCTGCCTTGAAAATCAAAACAAAAACACAAACAAAAATAAAAAACATAAATTAAATCTGTGTGTGTGTGTGTGTGTGTGTGTGTGTGTGTGTGAGAGAGAGAGAGAGAGAGAGAGAGAGAGAGAGAGAGAGAGAGAGAGAGAAGAAATGATCAAACAGGAGATAAGAAACAAAACCATAATGTCACCAAGATGACAGCCTGGTTTATATAGTGAGTTAAAGGTATTATACAGAGAAACCCTGTACCAAAAAAAATAATAAAAGAAGAAAACAAAAAAAAAAAAAAAACAAGGAAGGAAGGAAGAAAAGAAGGAAGAAAAACTGGTGTTGTCCTTTTTTTCTTTGTTTATCTCAGGTTATTTTATTTTAATTTATTTTTTTTTAATTGCAGCAGCAGCAGCAGCAGCAGCAGTATATTTTGGGCAGCACATTTCTTTATTCTCAGTTCTCAGCCCTCAGAGATCAGGAGAGGCAGAGGCAGGCAGATCGCTGTGAGTTTGAGGCTACCTTGTTCTGCAGTCAAAGAGACGACAGACACAGAGAAACTAAACGTGTGTTTAGTACAGGCCTTTTATTCCGGCACTAGCAGGCAGAGGTAGAGGCAGGGGCAGTTAGATCTCTGTGAGTCTGAGGCCAGCCTTGTCTACAAAGTGAGTTCCAGGGCAAACAATCATACACAGGGAATCCCTATGTAGAAAAACCACAAATAAATTAATAATAATAATAATAATAATAATAATAATAATAATAATAATAATCTAAGAGCTCAATGAATTGACTTCACCCATAATTCAAAAATTAAAAAATAAAGCAAAGAGTGTGTCTGACCGATCAGTGAAAGGACTATGTGGGCCAAGGGGCTGCCACAATTATGGATTGGTGAGAGTGAGGAAAGGAGGGAGGCAGCAAGGGCAGTTCCCAGTCACCTAAATGCCTTTCAAAGACATTTCACCATGGCAACCACTCACTTGCTTTCTTGGGGTTTCTTTTCTTCAGTAGTTGTGTTTGTACAACCTACCCCACTTCTCATACTAAATACAGAGTCTGAGAAAATTAAAGCAGCTGTGGAAAAATTTCCACTTGGATATCTTTTCCTGCCCAGTAAAACAAAAATGACTCTAACAAAAATATGCATATCTAAAAAAACCAAAAAAAATTTTAAAAATGCATATCTAAGCAGACCAATCAAGTTGTAGCCTCACCCATTATATTATATTATATTATATTATATTATATTATATTATATTATATTACATTATTTATTGGTTTTTTGAGACAAGGTTTCTCTGTAGCTTTGGTGCCTGTCCTGGAACTCCCAGAGATCTGCCTGCCTCTGCCTCCGAGTGCTGGGAGTAAAGGCGTGCACCACCACTGCCCTCCTTAGACTCACCCTTTAATGGTTCAGCAAGGAGTTCTAGCTGTTAGGAAGGGCTGGTGACCTTGAACTTTACTAGTCTCTGAAATCTGCCTTCTCACTTTTACCGGGTGCCCTCAGGGGCAGGAGTGGAGGCCAGGGCCTGTAGCTTTGGCTTGTACATTTACTTCAATTTTAAGTTTTTTGTTTTGTTTTTCGAGACAGGGTTTCCCTGGGAAACAGTCCTAGCTGATCTGGAACTAGCTCTTGTAGACCAGGCTGGCTTCCAACTCCCAAGAAATTCACCTGCCTCTGCCCCATGTGTGCTGGGAATAAAGGCATGTGCCACCACCACCACCCAGCCAATTTCAAATTTTATTTAAACCTCTCTCGGTGTGCCTGTGTATGTGGGGGAGACAGGGAAGGTGTCATATTTCCAAACATTTTCATAACTGCACTTAGCACTGCACTCTTTTACATTTTATTTTACTTTTATTTGAGACAGTGTTTCCAGTTGTGTAGTTTAATTTCAATTTCTTAAAGAATTTTTTTTTATGATTTATTTAACCATGCAGGTGCTGGGAATTGAACCCAATTTCTCAGGAAGAGCCGCCAAACTAGCTCTCCAGGCTCTTAATTGAAAAGTTTATTTATGTGTCTCTGGGTGTGCCTGTGCCTGTGTTTGTGTTTGGTGTGTGGGGGGGTATATTTTGACCTCACCAGATGAAGGCATTCAAGAGCACTGACTCCATATCTGGCAGAGGCAGGATCTCTGGGAGTTTTAGGCCAGCCTGGTCTACAAGAAAGGAGCTAGTTCCAAGAACAGTCTCCAAAGCAGCAGAGAAACCCTGTCTCATAAAGCAAAACACAAAACCAAACAAAAAATAAATAAATTGAGAGAGAGAGAGAGAGAGAGAGAGAGAGAGAGAGAGAGAGAGAGAGAAAGCGAGAGAGGGAGAGAGATAGATAGATAGAGAGACAGACAGAGAGAGAGACAGAGACAGAGAGAGAGAGAGGGAGGGAGGGAGAGAGAGAGAGAGAGAGAGAAATGTGGATTTACAGATAGGAAATAAGAATAAAAAGAGAACGTTACCAACAAGACAGTCTGGTCTATAAACTGAGTTCCAGGACAGCTAGGCTGTTACACAGAGAAACCGTGCCTCAAAAAATAATAAAAGAAGAGAAAAAAAAAGCAAGCAAGAAAATGCAGGGTTTTTTTTTTTCTTTTTTTGTCTTTGTTAATGCCAGGCCATTCCTTTTAATTTTACTTTTTCTTTTAAGATTATATTTTCAGGGGCTGTAGAGATGGCTCAGAGGTTAAGAGCACTGACTGTTCTTCCAAAGGTCCTGAGTTCAATTCCTAGCAATGATATGGTGGCTCACAACCATCTGTAATGGGGTCTTCTGGCCTGCAGTCATGCATGGAAGGAATGCTGTATACATAATAAATAAATAAATAAATAAATAAATAAATAAATAAATAAATAATTAAAAAAAAAGATTTTATTTGCAGCAGAAGTATTCAGAAAGAAGAAGTCCTGGGCCATGTAGTGAGATAGATTGTCTGGAGCATAAATAAAAAGCCAATTCCTGTCTCATAAAAAGAAAAAAAATCAAGTTAAAATGTGAAATAAAAAAATAAATAAGGGTTTTTTTTTTTTTTTGCAATGAGTGAATTCAAGCATAAAAGATGAAAATCTTACAGCTGACACCATCCAGTCTCAAGTTAGAAAAACTTGAAACGATGCAACAGGAGACGGACAGTTGCCCAATGAACTCTTGCTATTCTCCTGGGGAAGTTTTGTTCCTGATGGTTTTTGGAACAACTAAAATCCCTCTTATCTTTTTGTTTTGTTTTGTTTTCCATGCCCCCTCAGAGGACACCTGGATGTTTGAAAGGATTTGGTTTTATTTCATTTAAGTAGAAGGTTCCTCAGACATAACTCTGAAAACACTAATACGTAATAGCCAGTTTCTATTCAGTTCAGTTCAGATTTTTACCAAAACCTCCTGTCTGGCATGTCTCTGTCTTTGTTGAGTTCCTGTACTTACAGAAGCCACGAGATAGCTGGCAGCCCATCCACAACTCTAATTTCATTCAGCAGAATTCTCCCCCCCCCCCCCCCCCCCGCCGATCTTGTTTCTCTGTTCTGTCCTCAAATGTGTGGGTGACTCTGAGTGGGCACCAACTTGCCACACACATCCTTCTTTTCCTGATCTAATCATGCCACTCCCCAAAAGAAAAAGGGAGGAGAAATCACTGAATGATGAGAACATTACTTGAATGAGAAAATGGGTAGGCACCCTTATGCTTAAATGTGTATTATCTACAAAGTGCTAGAACTTGGAAGTGAGTCTTAGGAGGAATGTCATTACACAGCTTCTGTCCAGATGTCTTCAAGTAAGTTGGTCCTAAACAGCCTATTCATAAGATGGGACCTCAGAGCTTCAGTACAGAACAACATGTTTTCTGTTCAATTGAATCTTAAAGTGGTTTGATAAGGCTTTTGTATTCCCATTCTGTCAAGGATTATTCTCAGTGGTCTATATATTTCAAGGAAGAATGGTTCTTAAGAAGTATTTAGTGATTATATTTCTTTTCCCTTAGGGATAAAGAAATGGAGAAGTTCTTTGAAGCAGTAAGTCACAAAAACACCAGGCCGTTAAACTTCAGCTACAGGGAAACCCTGTCTCGTGGAAAAACAAAACAACAACAACAACAACAACAACAACAAATCCTGAAGCCAGTGATCATTGCAAACATCTGTATGTTCAGATACTGAGCCTGAGCAAGTTCGAGTGTCACAGATTTGCTGCAATTCATTGCAAATTTCATGTGGATCACAAATCCTGCTCAAGTTACAGCTGTTAGTGTCAGTGTGAACCTTGACACCATCTCTACTGGATTCCTGTCAGCTGGGCTCCGGTCTGCTAGAAAAGCAGAAGAACTAAGGTACCGTAATTAACCTCTTCTGTGCCCCACCTGCAAGAACACTCTGTAAGCTACAGTTCTGAAAACAGCCTGGTCCTGGCATAAGAACAGACAGGAGGACCAATGGAACCGAATAGAAGACCCGGATATCGATCCACACATCTTCGAACACCTGATCTTTGATAAAGAAGCCAAAAATACCAGCCTGATCTACTGAGCTAGCTCCAGGACAGGCTCCAAAGCCGCAGAGAAACCCTGTCTCAAAAAAAACCAAAAAAAAAAAAAAAAAAAAAAACCCGAAAAAAAAAAAAAACCAAAGAAGCCAAAAATATCCAATAGAAAAAAAAAAGAAAGCATGTGAGTTCAAGACCAGCCTGGTCTACAAGAGCTAGTTCCAGGACAGGCTCCAAAAAAAAAAAAAAAAAAAACTACAGAACAACCCTGTCTCGAAAAAAAAAAAAAAAGAAAGAAAGAAAGAAAGAAGAAAAAGAAAACAGTGCTGTCCTCGAAAATGCCCTCTCCTGTTGAACACGGCCCCTCACACAGCTCTGATGATGCAGGAGGATGCCGAGGGCCCAGTTGGTGCCTGTATCTGTGCCTTGGCAGCAGCTATTCATGTCTTGCCACTCAGAGTCAAATTCCCTTAAGTGCTTGTTCACTTCAGAAGACTCAACCCTCATCTTCCGTGTCCTCCTGGCCTAATTTCTCATATTACTGTTTTACTGAGTATGAATCAGTAATATGAGATGTTCAGGAGAGGGAGGAAGGGTCATTCATGAAAAAAGTGAGTGTTCAACTAACTAACTCCCCATGGGTTCAGGAAGTAGTGAGAAGATATTAATGAAGCAGAGAGAAATTTCTGGTTTTGGAAGGAGGAAATCCTGAATGGCTCCCTCTGTGTCGGAGGAGAGACTCCTGGAAAGGAAACCTCAGGTTCCGGTTGGTCGGTCGGTCGGTCGGTCAGTTCGGGGAGAAATATCAGCAAGGAGGTAAAGGCCGTGCCTCACGACATCAGCTGTCCCTTCTCTGGAAATTCCACGGTATCCCAGAGAGCTCTCGGAATTTTGTGATGTCACTCGTGTCCTAGAAACGCCAACTGCCCTCAAGACACACTCTCTCGGTGCCTATAAGACTCGGTTCTAGACATGTTGTCTAGAGAATGGAGATCGTTCGTGGAGAGGCCAGAGGGAGGAAGAAGAAAGCTGGCCTCAGATCTCACAGGAAAACATGGAGAAATAATTAGTGGTCCTGGGGAAGACGAAGTGAGTTCACCACTAGCAGGGACTAGAGAGATTTCTGGATGTGATGGCTTTGAGACTTCCAGGGCTAGGGCTCAGGAACTGGGAGGTTTCTGGGATGAAACAGGTCTGTCTGTCTTGTTTCTCTGAGTTCCTAAAGGGCCAACCCACATCAAAGATTCACGATAGTTGATTTGACAAATTCGGGAATTGACAAGGAGTGCGGAAGGAGTCAGTGAGATTTCAATACCAGCACTGACTGCACATCATCACCCCCCCCCCCCGGTCCTTTTCGTTGTGTAGCAATAATAATAGAGAAAGGGGAGTAGCGCTCTGCCAAAGCCCGTATTTTACCATGCCTTATATCACAGCCATTAGCAGGGTTGAGGCATCAAGTGCTGCAGTCAGTCCGACTCCTGTGACCCCCCCCTAAGGTTTCTGGCTTCCCAGTTTTGAGTGACACCATGGTCTCCAGTTCAGCTTGAGAGCTCTTTAAGAGCCAATGGAGGAGAGAGTGGAAAGAGACTGCCATTTTTTTCTTTTTCCTTTTCTTTCTTTCTTTTGCTGTTTTGCTTTGTTTTTCAAGAAAGGGTTTCTTTGTGTATCTTGGGCTGTCCTAAAACTCACTCTGTAAATCAGGCCATCTTTGAATTCACAGAGATCTGTGTGTGTGCTGTGATTAAAGCCCGGCTGAGACTGCAATTTCTTGTTAGCTCTGGGTGTCCTGGGCTGTTAGTAAGTGACAATGGCTCTGTGTTGTGAATCTCTGTGAATCCAGACTATGTTATGTCCTTCAATGACATGAGTCTGAAGCATCAAGCACCCACCCACCCAGCCCTATACTCCTCCCTGAGGTCTCTGAATTCACAGCGCAGCCTCTATAGGTCTGAATAAGGCTTAGAAAGCTTTTCCCTGGTTCACCTTGTGCAGAGGAAACCAGGTAACTTCTGAGAGACATGCACCACCTTCCTACAGAAAGAAGGGAGGACTGATTAACTAATACCCACAGAGGGGGGAAACTCAAGTCTGATATTTCAGACAGAACCTGCTTGGACAAAGTCTCATCTGTTAGTCACTTCCTGAGGGAAGGAGGGAGGTAGGAAGGAAGGAAGGACCACAATTATCTCTCCTCTGTGTCCTTTTTACGCTCTTTTCATGCTCTGATGAATATTGTGATTCAAGTTGGCCATGTCCCCTTTTCCACAGCATGTGCACTGTGGCTCTAGATCAAGGAATCAGTTTGTTTGTTTGTGTGTTTTGCTCTATCTAGGAGAAGCACCATAGCAGTTGCATACTGACTGAGAAATTTGATTTTTAGGAACTGATTTTTCATATCTGTGAGTGGTCTCTCCATAGATAGCCACTCATCTTTCTTTAAACTTGAGTATAGGAATAAATGATCCCTCCCTCCCTCTCTCTCTCCCTCTTCATGGGAATGAGTGTCTGCTCTTGCATTGAGGGCTCCCCAGTTCTCAGCATCTCCAGCCCAACCTGTCACAAGCTGATCACACATTTGCAAACTTGGGATATATTCTGCTGAAGTTTTGGGATAATGAATTTCATCAACTATGGGACTAACTTTGTTCTGAAAGGACACTCACTCACAATCTCTCCTCATCACACCCACATAGTGTAACAACTTTGTGTTTCCTCCACAATGTGCTCATTTCTGTCAGGGAACTGAAAGCCGTCCAGCCAGCCAACACTATTTTTCCTTTTTTCTCATTTTGTTCTTATATTCTGTCTCTCCCCCCCCCCCCCCGCCTGGAAAACTTTCAGAGTTCACTCTGCCCCCCGAGTAAAGGTGTTATGCTTCCTTTTATTGTATATTTAGTGTTTGTGTTTGTGTGTGTGTGTGTGTGTGAGAGAGAGAGAGAGAGAGAGAGATTCATTATGAAATCAAAAGTCAGTCAACAACAGCAAACTTTGTATTTATTTGTTCATCCATCCACGTATTTGCTTACTTACTTACTCACTCACTCACTCACTCACCCACTTCATTTATTTATTTATTTATTTATTTATTTATTTATTTATTTATTTATTTGCAGTGGAAGACTTAATTCAGTAAGAATGATCAGAAGGGTAAGGGTAAGTAGGGTATCCTTGGGAAAAGAGTAAGATATCAAGATGACTTTCCCTTCCAAGAGGAGCTTTCTAGTAAGACGTGAAACCACAGTTTCAAGGGCCCGCCCGCTTTCCGCAAGTCCTTTTCCAAGGTCAGGCATTTCTTAGGTAAGCAAGGGTCTCCATTCATTCCCTTTGAGGAACTCTCAGGCCCTGCCCTGACGTTAACGTCTGACTCGTGCCTATTGTCAAGGCCAATGGGACACTCCTCAGCCCCTCCCTGACCTGAGGTGACCTGAGAAGCCACACCCCACCCCAGTTCACAGGCCTCTCTTTATCTATCTATCTAACTAAGTAACTGTACAGCATAAAATGTGGAATCTCTTCTCAATGAAATGCTGTTGGCAGCCATTCGATGAATTTATTCTCATCTCAGATCCTGTCCAGCAGGGATGTCTTCTTTCCGTGTTTCTTCTTCTTTTGTATGTTGCAGTCAGTTCAGATGTGCTGGTATATGGTGAGAAAGAGAGAGAGAGAGAGAAATGGAATTGCTTTTTATTTATTTGAAGAGTTTTAATGATTTAATATTCAGCTATTTCCAGCCTTATTTACCAGCACATTTATTATTACCAGCGAGCACCTTCCTCTGAAAACATTGGAATCGCCCCCCATCTGTACATGTCATGCACGTGCGTGCATATGTGTGTGTGTGTGTGTGCGCATCCCATCTATCTATCTATCTATCTATCTATCTATCTATCTATCTATCTATCTATCTATCTATGTATCCCTTCATCAAATTCCATTTTAGGAGCTGCTATGCTGACCAGTGACATGGAGGCCACCATTTTCTTAGCCAGTGACAGTCAGGACACAGAAAGAAGGAAAGAAAGGAAGAAAGGAAGAAAGAAAGAAAGAATCTACATTCCCAAAGAAAGAAAAAATTTAAGTAAATTTTAAAAAGTAAAAAAAAAATTAAGAAAGTAAGTAAATACATACATAAAAATAGACATAAAGAATGAATAAATGAATAAAACTAAATAATAATTGAAACATTCAATAAGTAAATGAGTCACGCTAAATCAGCAGATAAATAAACAGATATATGAAAGAAGATAAGGAAGTGAAGGAATGAATGAACAAGTAAGTAAGTAAGTAAGTAAGTAAGTAAATAACTAGGTGGGTCATTTTTTTTAAAGAAGTAAGTAAATGAGATGGGCTGAACAGTAAGTAAGTAAGCAAGCAAGCAAGCAAGCAAGCAATCGTGAAAAAATAATGAGACACATCCATTCAATCCATAAAAGACAAAACGTGGAAATAAACATGTAAACTGGTCGACCCACCCAAAGCAGGAGGGAGGTCTCTGTCCAGCAGGGCCGTCTCCTTTCCAAGTTGCAGTCAGTCAGATCTCTGGGCAAACAGAAAAGAAAGCAATTGTTTTCTACTTGAACAGTTTTAATATTACTCAAATGAATTAATATTCAGCTATTTATTCCCAGCCTTATTTACAACTGGATGTCCACCGAGCACCTTCCTCTCATAGCTAGCCCCTTCTACCCCTGCCCCATCTGGACAGATAGAC
>NW_027460900.1:40000-62500 GCF_037038515.1 Microtus pennsylvanicus
GGGCACCTCTGAAGATCGGCCTGGAACGCTCCAGGAGCACCACGAGGATCGCAAGCAAGGCGCGTGCACACGAGCCCGGTCGGGAGGGGCACGTAATGCGGCAATCAGCCGACCCTCCCCCGGCTCGGAGGGAGGAGGGCCAAACAGACCCACACACGGTGGGCATAGCGAAACGCGCGACGGGGAACAAAGCCCCCAGCGCGCCTCACGGGAACCCCCACGAACCACAGCGAGGAGTGCGGGGGGGCTTTCACAGGGCTCGGGCCGGATAACCGCACCCCTGCCTTCCACACACCACCGGTAAAGGTGGGGAGGAGAGACGAGGGGCCCACTGGCAGAACGAGAAGAGCGGCCGCCATTCGCCATGAATGTCCGTCCCTCGCCTGGCGCGGCTTAGGCCTCCGGCCCGAATGAACACAGGGCAAGCGCACCACATCGATCAACAAAGCAGAACCGGGAAGAATCGAGCGAGAGATCAAACCACAGACCCAACACATGCCACAGAAAAAAAAAAAAAAAAAAAAAGGAAAAAAAGAAAACCCTTCACACCTCCACACCAAAAAAGAGCGGTGGGGGGTCAACGGGGAATCCAATTAAAGAGGAGCGCACTCGGGAGGCACATAACATGAGGCAGCAGAAGGGCCGGGCCACCCTCAACCCAAAAAGGACTCATGGAGACTCGGGAGCTCCACAAGCTGGGAGGGGGGGTAAAAAAAAAAACCGGTGCGCCCGGGAGGCACACGGGAGCAGAGGACCATGGAGGAGACTCGGGAGCTCCACAACCTGGTCCCCGCCCGCAAAAAAAAAAAAAAGAAAAAAAAAAAAAAAAAAGCACCGGGGACGGTAAGGGAGCAGCATCGAGAGACGGGTCCCACCATCCAAACAGAACGGGTGACAAACCACGAAGCGGGGACGCCTGACACGCTTCACCACGGGCAAAAGCAAGGCAAGGAAGCCGGTCATCTCAAAAAGCCTCACGGGAAAGCACAGCAGCGAGACGCGGGCTGGGCTAGACGGGGGAAAATAACACCCAGTGAGGCTCGGAAGAGAGACCGCCACCTAGCGTCCTTTAATGTCACCCAATTAAAGGACAGCGTGTCAGCACCTATCTGCAGGTACAATAAGGACAGATAGCAATTATTAGAAGAATGGCAACAGGTACGGGGAGTCATTCACAGACCACACAGAACTCCTGAAAGTGAGGCTGGGTGAAATGTCCCAAAAATGTCCCCATAAACAAGAGAACCGACCCTCAAAGGAACAACTGGTCGACCTCATAACCATGAAAGGACCGAGAGAGCGAGGTGGACATGCCAGAAAGCCGGGCGCCCAGCCTCCTCCCGGCCGAGGACCCTGCGACCAGCCGCTAGGGATGGAGAAGGGCAAGAAGAAAAACTTGGGAGGGGGGGAATCTCGAGTCCAAGAAACCGGGGACCAGTGAACAGGGGAGCCGGGACCACCACCTCCTCTCGGCCTCGAGAACACGAGGCCCGCCGCTGGGCTCTCGCAAGACCGAGGGCAGGAGAAAGGGGCGGGGGAGAGCTCCGAGACACCAACGAGTCCGGACCAGGGAGGCGAGAAAGACGGGACCACGGCCTCCTCTCGGCCTCAGCATGGCAAGGCCCGCCGCTGAGGACCGAGGGTTCCTGGCAAGAGGAAGAATATTAATAAAAAAGCTCCGAGAGTCCGGACCAGGGAGGCGAGGAAGCCGGGACCACGGCCTCCTCTCGGCCTCAGGATGGCAAGGCCCGCCGCTGAGGACCGAGGGTTCCTGGCAAGAGGAAGGAAAAAAAAAAAAAAAAAAAAAGGTCCGAGACCCCAACGAGTCCGTGACGGGGCAGCGGGGAAGCCGGGATCAACCATCGCCTCGCCTCCTCTCGGCCTCGGGTCGCCGGGTCCCAGGGCTCTTTAGAAGAGAGAAAAAGCAAGGGAAAAGCAACTTTTAAAGCCGAGGTTATTTCACCGATCCTGGGCCCGGGTGGACCCGACACCTAGCGGGGGTACGCGAACGACTGAAGCCTTCTGGTCGACCCGCTCAAGTCTCCCAGCACCCTCTCCAGCTGGTCCCGTCACTGGGTTCCATCCCCAACGCACACACCCATGGGTGACTCTTCCGGCACAACCTCCTACACAGAGACCGTCCCCAAGCACGACACCGACTCCGGGACACACCCGCCTGCCGGGCCGGGACTCTCGTCACTCTTTCCGCCTCACAAAAGCCATTTCGCCCCGTCCTCGTCAACGACCGAGGACCAGGAGCGTTGCAGAAGGCCACCGCTAGGGGGCGCCCGACAACCGACCGCCATAGATCGCTCGCTCGCTCGCTCGCTCGTTCGGCCGCGACCGCGGCGGCGGCGTCTTCACCTTCTCTGGCGTGACAGCGTCCTTCCACGCTCACGCCCGGAGGTGGCACGGGCCCACAACAGGACAGGGAACTCCCCTGTCGGTTCCCCCACCCCTCCCCATCCCACCCCCGAACACGGTGAACGGCGGGCCGGGCTGGACATTCGGGGCTACGAAAACGAAAGTACGACCGAGACCACAGGCAGCTAGGAAAGCAGGCGAATCGATCGCTCGCTCACGGGGAAACAAAGAGCGTGTCTGACAGATCGGTGACAGGACTAGATGGGCCAGGGGCTTCTGCAACCATTAGGGCATGGTGAGAGGGAGGGACCGAGGGGGACCGAGGGACCGAGGGAGGAAGGGAGGGAAGGAGGCGGCAACGGCAGTTCCCTGCCATCTAAGGTCTCCTTTCACCATGGCCACTGCTTGCTTGCTTGCTTGCTTGCTTGCTTGTGGTTCTTTTTCTTCACCCCACTCCCCACGCCCTCAGCCCACACTTCTCAGACTAAACACCGAGTCAGAGAAAATTAAAACAGACGTGGAATAGTTTTTTTTTAAAAAAAAAAAAAAAAAACAATAATAATAATGAAATAAAAATAGTGTTTCAAAAATCCCACTCGGATTTCATTTCCGGGAATAATATCGTCATAGTGATGTGTTGTGAACATTTTCACTTAGAACAGAAAAAATAAACAGGTCACTTTAGTCATTTCTTGGAGAGGGTCTGTTTCCCCACCACGATGGTTCGCACTTGCTGAGTTGCTGAAGATGATCTCCCGATCCTCGTGTTTTCAGTTTCTGAGTGCTGCCGACATGACAGACATGGGCCCTCACACTCGAGTTTATGAGACACTACTGAGAGCGTGGAGCCCATAGGACAAGGCTTTGGCTTTCCCTTCCCCTCCCACATAAGCCAGATAAATAAATAAATAAATAAATAAATAAATAAATAAATAAATAAATAAATGCCCAGCAGCAGAAGCATGAAAGCAGCTTCCCAGACCCTTTAGAGCTCCTGAGTTACAGTCATGGCAGAGGATATGACTAGGCCAGGGCTCCCTTCACAACCACCATCCAGGCCTGCCTGCCTGCCTGCCTGCCTGCCTTTTTGAAATGCCAGTTTACTAAAATTTTAGTTATTGTTAATTGCGTTGGGAGGCTAGAAATTTTTGGGTTTTCGTGAGTGGGCAGACATATGAAAGAAAGGAAGAAAGGAAGGAAGGAAGGAAGGAAGGAAGGAAGGAAGGAAGGGAGAGAAGGATCAGAGCAGTGAATATACAGGTGCACAGTCCTGTTGACTGCAGATAGAAAAATAAGAGGAAGAAAAAAAAAATAGAAAGTCACCAAAAGGACAGCCTGGTCTATAAAAATGAGTTCAGGGACAGCCAGGGCTATTCCATGAAATTAGCTGAGTTCAAATCAGCAATTTCCCAACTCCAACAAGAATGTTGACAGGAAAGGCAACAGCTGTACACGTCAAGGAAGGCCAGTGGAGCTGTAGGCACACCCTTCACACCCTTTGAAACTTCTCTGTTGCAAAGTCACAGAGTTAGGAAAGGAAAATAACGCGTCACTGAAGTCATTCCTAGGCTAGGGCTCCCTTCACAACCATTTGAAAGGATCACAGCACTGAATATACAGACGCACGGTAATTACACCAACGTTGACTGGAAAGACACCTAAACTAACAGAGACACACACATACACAATCCATAGCATTTGCTGCCTAGCAGATCAAATGAATTCCAGTGTCAGTAGGCACACCCTTCACACCCCTTGAAACTTCTCTGTTGCAAGGTCACAGAGTTAGGAAAGGATCTTGATCTTGAACTTTCCTTAATAGTAAGTCTGTGTGTGTATCACACTCAAGCCAAGTGCCCCTCAGAGCTCATGGAAGACAAAACAGATCTCTAGAATAAGAGAGACGGGGGGGGGGGGGGGAGATTCACTCAAGAAAATGAAAGCAAAACCCTACACAAACCCTGGCACACAGTAAAATCAGTCCTATGAGGAAATTTGTAGCTCTGATTGCCTACTTTTTAAAAAGACTTCTAACCGGGTAATGGTGGGACACGCCTTTAATTCCAGCACTCGTTCTGGTCTCCAAGAGCTAGTTCCAGGACTGACTCAATTAGAGAGAACTAGAGAGAAACCCTGTCACAAAACAAACAAAAAAGGAATAAATACTTTATGGAAGAATAGATGGACAGATAGACAGACAGACAGACCCACACCCCATCTTCTGTCTTCTGAAGGTACCAGGCTCTCTCACAGGGGTCAGGCAGAAACGCAGGCAGTGTATGTGTGTGATATCAAGCAAGCCTATACGTGATATATAGGGTATGATAGGATAATGTCACTATTAAATTGGGGTAGGTCTCAGGAGCACAAGAACCCAAATCTGTGCTGTACTCCCTGTCACCAGAAGAGGTCACTAGATCCCCACCATGTGGTTTCTGGACATTCCAGAAATTCCATCTCTCCAGTTCTCATTCTTTCATTGTTCCTCCTGCATGCCTGCATCTAGTGAGAGAGTGGGCACCGTTCCTCCCTACTTCTGTGTGTCTGTGTCTGTCACGTCCCGGATAGCCAGAGTGCCCGCCACCTACGCCTGAGATAGATGTGGCCGGCAGCCCTGGGGCTGGGGGAAAGGGAGAGAGTGGGTTCCCTGGAGAGCCTTGGACAGAGGCTCTGTGGATTCCCTGCAGGAGGCCTCACCGCCTCTGAGGAGCCCGTGGGGGAGGGGGAAAGGGAAGGTCAACCAGACAGTCCTGCCTGGCTTTTGCTTTGCTTTGCTTTGTTTTTGTTTTGGTTTGTTTCCAGGTACAGCTGTGACCAGGTCTGGATCCAGGACAGACTCCAAAGCTAGAGAGAAATCCTGTCTCAGAAAACAAACAAAAAAATAAATAAATAAATAAATAAATAAATAAATAAATAAATAAATAAATGGATGGATAGATAGCTAGATAGCCAGACAGAGAGATGATAAAAACACCTCCAAGATCAGGGAGACCAAGGCAGGCAGATCACTGTGAGTTTAAGGCTCCCTTGTTCTGCAGATTGAGATTCAAGGCCAGGCAAAGTGACACAGAGAAACCCCGTTTTCAAAAAAAAAAAAAAAAAAAAAGGTGAGGGCGGGAGAGAGATGGCTCTGTGGTTAAGAGTTCTGACTGCTCTTCCAGAGGACCCAGGTTCAATTCCTTACCACCCACATGGCAGTCAACAGCTGTCGGTAACTCCAAGATCGGACACCCTCAGATAGACATACATGCAGGCAAAACACCAATGCCAATAAAATGAAAATAAATAAATTATTAGGAAAATAAATATATAGAAAAGGTGTTTAGTGCATGCCTTTAATCTCAGCACTAGGAGGCAGAGGCAGATGACTCTCTGTGAGTCTGAGGCCAGTCTTGTCTACAAAGTGAGTCCCAGGGCATACAAGGGTACACAACAAAACCTTATGTTGAACAACCACAAATAAGCAAACAAATAGAGAGATAATAACAATAAAAATATTTGAGAGTTCAAATAATTGACTTCATCCACAATAAAAGAATATAAAAATAAAAATATCAAATGCACTTGAACACATTGGCACAGGAGAACGCTTGCTAAATAGAACCCCAGTAGCACAGACACTGAGAGAAAAAGAAAAAAAAGAAAAAAAAAAAGAAAAAAAAACAACAAAAAAAAGAAAAAAGAAAAAAAATAAAGAGAGAAAAAAAAAGAAAAAAAGGAAAAAAAAGAAAAAAAAGAAAAAAAGAAAAAAGAAAAAAAAGAAAAAAAAACAGACACTGAGAGAAACAATTAATAAGTGAGACCTCCTGAAACTGAAAAGCTTCTGTAAAGCAAAGAACATGGCCAACAAGACAAAACGACGGCCTTACAGAATGGGAAAAGATCTTCACTAATCTCCAAAATACACAAAGAAGTCGAGAAATTGGTCATCCAAAGAACAAATAATCCAATTTTAAAAAATGGAGTACAGACCTAAACAGAGAACTCTTAACAGAGGGATCTAAAATGGTTGAAAGACACTTAAATGTTGGGTCGGGGGGGGGGGGGTCATGCAAAGATGAGAACACCACCAAGTCTAATAAACCAAAAACAAACTTAAAAATACAAACACACCGCGAGTCACAGAAGCTTATCAGCTAGCTGAGACCACAGGCAGAGTTTGGGCTTCTGACACTGTGGCAAAAGGCCGGTTTCTGAAACCCATTTTTATAGTAGGGGCATCGCAGGGCAGTGGTGGCGCAAGCCTTTAATCCCAGCACTCGGGAAGCAGAGGCAGGCGGATCTCTGTGAGTTCGAGACCAGCCTGGTCTACAGAGCTAGTTCCAGGACAGGCTCCAAAGCCACAGAGAAACCCTGTCTCGAAAAACCAAAAAAAAAAAAAAAGAAAAAAAATATGTTTCTCTGGATGTGCCTGTGTGTGTGTGTGTGTGTGTGTGTGTGTGTGTGTGTGTGTGTGTGTGTGTGTGAGTGTGTGTGTGTGTTGTGTGTGTGTGTGTGTTTATGGGGTGGCTTTTGAACTAACCAAGATGACTGGTTCCATATCTGGCAGAGAGGCAGGTGGATCTCTGGGAGTTTGAGGCCAGCCAGCCTGGTTGACAAGAGCTAGTTCCAAAGACAGGCTCCAAAGCAACAGAGAAACCCTTCCTTGAAAATCAAAACAAGAACACAAACCAAAAATAAAATAAAACATAAATTAAATGAGTGTGAGAGAGAGAGAGAGAGAGAAGAAATGTTGATTTGTTGATTTACAGACAAGAAATAAGAAAATACAAAACCATAATGTTACCAAGATGACAGCCTGGTTTATATAGTGAGTTAAAGGTATTATACAGAGAAACCCTGCACCAAAAATAATAATAATAATAATAATAAAAGAAGAAAACAGAAAAAAAACAAGTAAGGAAAAAGAAAGGAAGGAAGGAAGGAAGGAAGGAAGGAAGGAAGGAAGGAAGGAAGGAAGGAAAAAACAGGTGTTTTCCTTTTTTTCTTTGTTTATCTCAGGTTATTTTATTTTAATTTATTTTTTTAATTGCAGCAGCGGCAGTATATTTTGGGCAGCACATTTCTTTATTCTCAGTTCTCAGCCCTCAGAAATCAGGAGAGGCAGAGGCAGGCAGATCGCTGTGAGTTTGAGGCCACCTCGTTCTGCAGTGTGAGTTTTAGGACAGGCAAAGCGACAGACACAGAGAAACCCTGACTTAGGGGGGGAAAGTGTGTTTAGTACAGGCCTTTAATTCCGGCACTAGGAAGCAGAGGTAGAGGCAGGGGCAGCTAGATCTCTGTGAGTCTGAGGCCAGCCTTGTCTACAAAGTGAGTTCCAGGGACACAGGGAACCTCTATGTAAAAAAAAAACACAAATAAACTAATAATAATAATAATCTTCATCATCATCTAAGAGCTCAATTAATTGACTTCACCCAAAATTCAAAAATAAAAAAAGAGTGTGTCTGACTGATCAGTGAAAGGACTATGTGGGCCAAGGGGCTGCCACAATTATGGCTTGGTGAGAGGGAGGAACTGAGGGAGGGAGGGAGGGAGGGAGGGAGGGAGGGAGGGAGGGAGGGAGGGAGGGAGGCCTGCTTTCTTAGGGTTCTTTTTCAGTAGTTGTGTTTGTACAACCCCACACCCCACTTCTCATACTAAATACCGAGTCTGAGAAAATTAAAACAGCTGTGGAAAATTCCCACTTGGATGTCTGTTCCTGCCCTGTAAAACAAGAACCACAACAAAAATATCCATATCTAAGCAGGCCAATTAAGTTGTAGCCTCACCCTTTAAAGGTTCTAGCTGTTGGGAAGGGCTGGTGACCTTGAACTTTACTAGTCTCTGAAATCTGCCTTCTCACTTTTACCAGGTGCCCTCAGGGGCCAGGAGTGGAGGCCAGGGCCCCTGCTACAGGAGATTTCCTAGATCACCTACAGGCGCTTAGGATTCCTGGGCCTGCTTAGAGAAAGACACACGACACGTGAGACGCAGAGAAAAAAATTTTCTGAGACAAGGATTCTCTTAGCTTTGGCACCTGTCCTGGAACTGTAGATGACCAGGCTGGCCTCAAACTCACAGAGATCTGCCTGCCTCTGTCTGCCACAGAGAAAATTACAACAGCCATGGAATAATATGAAAAATTCTGATTTACGCCAGGCAGTGGTGGCGCACGCCTTTAATCCCAGCACTTGGGAGGCAGAGGCAGGCGGATCTCTGTGATTTCGAGACCAGCCTGGTCTACAAGAGCTAGTTCCAGGACAGGCTCCAAAACCACAGAGAAACCCTGTCTCGAAAAACCAAAAAAATAAAAATGAAAATAATAAGAATAAAATAAAATGTTAAAAAAAAAAGAGAAAAATTCTGATTTTGATATCATTTCCAGGAATACTGATGCAGTGAATTATTTGGAACATTTTCACTTCCGACAGAAAAAAATAAAAATGTCATTTTATTGATTTCTTTTAGAGGGTCTCTTTCCCACCAGGATGGTTTGCACTTGCTGGGTTGTTGAAGATGATCTCCTGATCCTTGTATTCCCAGTTCCTGAGTGCTGCCGGCAGGACAGACATGGGCTCACTATACACTCGAGTTTTTGACGCAGTACTGAGAACCTGGAGCCCAAAGGACAAGGCTTCAGCTTCCCCTGCCCCTCTGACATAGGCCAGATACATAAATGATTACCCAGATTTTATTTAAATCTCTCAGTGTGGCTTGTGTATGTGGGGGAGACAGGGAAGGTATCACATTTCAAAACATTTTCATAACTGCACTTAGCACTGTATTCTTTTCCATTTATTTTACTTTTATTTGAGAGTGTTTCCAATTGTGTGGGACTTAGTTAAATTTCAATTTCTTAAGGAATTTTTTTATGATTTTCTTAACTTTATTTTATGTGCAATGGTCTGAAGATGTCAGATCACCCAGAAACTGAATTTACAATCACTATGAGCTGCCATGCAGGTGCTGGGAATTGAACCCAATTTCTCTGGAAGAGCCGCGAAACTAGCTCTCCAGGCTCTTCTTAATTTAAAAGTTTATTTATGTGTCTCTGGGTGTGCCTGTGCCTGTGTTTGGTTTGTGTGTGTGTTGGGGGGGGGGTTGTGGGGGGGGTGGCTTTTGACCTCACCAGACAAAGGCATTCAAGAGCACTGGCTCCATATTTAGCAGAAACAGGATCATTGGGAGTTTTAGGACAGCCTGGTCTACAAGAAAGGAGCTAGTTTTAACAACAGTCTCCAAAGCAGCAGAGAAACCCTGTCTCATAAAGCAAAACACAAAACCAAACATATTTGAGAGAGAGAGAGAGAGAGAGAGAGAGAGAGAGAGAGAGAGAGAGAGAACAGCTAGGGCTGTTACACAGAGAAACCGTGCCTCAAGAACTAACTAATAAAAGAAGGGGGAAAAAAGCAAGAGAGCAAGAAAGCAAAAAAATCAAGCAAGCAAGCAAGCAAGAAGGAAAGCTAGAGAGAAACCCTGTCTCAGAAAACAAAAAAATAAATAAATAAACTAATAAATGAAATGAATGGATAGATAGATAGATAGATAGATAGATAGATAGATAGATAGATAGATAGATAGATAGATGATAAAACACCTCCAAGATCAGGGAGACCAAAGCAGGCAGATCACTGTGAGTTTAAGGCTACTTTGTTCTGCAGATTGAGATTCAGGACAGGCAAAGTGACACAGAAAAACCCTGTTTTCAAAAAAAAAATGTGTTTAGTGTACGCCTTTAATGCCATCACTAGAAGGCAGAGGCAGGCGGATCTCTGTGAGTCTGAGGCCAGTCTTGTTTACAAAGTGAGTCCCAGGGCATACAAGGATACACAAGGAAACCCCGTGTTGCAAAACCACAAATAAACAAACAGATAATATCAATAAAAATATTTGAGAGTTCAAATAATTGACCTCATCCACAATAAAAAAAATATAAAAATAAAAATATCAAAAGCATTTGAACGGGGGCTGGAGAGATGGCTCAGCGGTTAAGAGCATTGCCTGCTCTTCCAAAGGTCCTGAGTTCAATTCCCAGCAACCACATGGTGGCTCACAACCATCTGTAATAGGGTCTGGTGCTCTCTTCTGGCCTTCAGACATACACACAGAAAGAATATTGTATACATAATAAATAAATATTTATTTTTTAAAAAAAAGCATTTGAACGCATCGGCACAGGAGACCACTTCCTAAATCTAACTCCAGTAGCACAGACTCTGAGAGAAACAAAATTAATCAATGGGACCTCCTGAAACTGAAAAGCTTCTTCTGTAAAGCAAAGGACATGGCCAACAAGACAAAACGACGGCCTTACAGAATGGGCAAAGATCTTCACTAACCCCACATCAGACAGAGGTCTGATCTCCAAAAGATACAAAGAACTCAAGACATTGGTCATCTCAAGAACAAATAATCCAGTTCACAACATGGAGGTACAGACCTAAACAGAGAACTCTCAACCGAGAAATCTAAAATGGCTGAAAGACACTTAAGGAAATGTTCAACACCCTTAGTCATCAGAGATATGTAAACCAAAACAGCTCTGAGATTCCACTTTATACCTGTAAGAATGGCCAAGATCTAAAACACTGATGACAACTTATGCTGGAGAGGATGTGGGGAAAAGGGAACACTCCTGCATCGCTGGTGGGAATGCAAGCTGGTACAGCCCCCTTTGGATGTCAGTGTGGCGATTTCTCAGAAAATTAGGAAACAACCTTCCTCAAGACCCAGCAATACCACGTTTAGGTATATATGTAAAGGATGCTCAATTGTGCCACGAGGACATGGGCTCAACTATGCTCATAGCAGCATTGTTTGTCATAGCCAGAACCTTGGGAGAGGGTTGAAGAAGAGGCATGGAAAGAGAGGAAAGAAAAACGTAGAGCTTAACAAAAATAAATAAAAGAAACAAAGGCGGGTAGTGGTGGCACATTCCTTTAATCCCAGCACTTGGGAGGCAAAGGCAGGTGGATCTTTGTGAATTTGAGGCCAGCCTGGTCTACAAGGGTTAGTTCCAAAGCTACAGAGAAACCCTGTCGTGAAAAACCAAAAATAAATAAATAAGTAGGCATGGATTGTTTAAAAAAAAAATCAAACGCAAACCAAGTAGAAATAACTACTTTCAGTATGCCATTCAAGAATTAGGGAACCCTTTATCCCAGCACGTGGGAGACACAGGCAGAAGGACATCTGTGAGTTAAAATCCAGACTCATCTACCAAGTGAGATCACAAGACTCGTGCACTGTCTCATAGGTCCTAAATTCCCATGATCCAGTTTCTAGGACCAAGGAGACAGTTTATAATGTCTCCTTCTTCTTTCCTTCCTTCCTTTTTTTTGGGGGAAGGGGTGGTGTTTGGTTAAACTTTTATATATGTTTTTTTTTTATTTGGGTTGGGGGCCTCTCTATAAAGCCTGGGAATTCACAGAGGTCCACCTGCCTCTGTCTCTTTGATGATAGAATAAAAGATGTGCACCACAATAACCAGGCTCAGTTTCTTGTAAATTTAGTTTAATTTCAAATTTTGTTTGTATCTCTTGGTCTGCACCAAGTGTGTCCCTGTGGGGGTGGGGGGGGGCAGGGAAGTTGTCCTATTTTAGAACATTTTATTTTACTTTTATTTGAGACAGTCTTTCCGGTTGTGTAGAACTTATTTTAATTTCAAATTTTTAAAGAATTTTTTATGATTTATTTAACTTTATTTTATGTGCAGTCGTGTGAAACTGGATTTACAATCACTTATGAGCTGCTGCCTTGTGGGGGTTACATCTCAGGAGCACAAGAACCCAAATCTGTGCTGTACTCCCTGTCACCAGAAGAGGTCACTAGATCCCCACCATGTGGTTTCTGGACATTCCAGAAATTCCATCTCTCCAGTTCTCATTCTTTCATTGTTCCTCCTGCATGCCTGCATCTAGTGAGAGAGTGGGCACCGTTCCTCCCTGCTTCTGTGTATCTGTGTCTGTCACGTCCCGGATAGCCAGAGTGCCCGCCACCTATGCCTGAGATAGATGTGGCCGGCAGCCCTGGGGCTGGCGGAAAGGGAGAGAGTGGGTTCCCTGGAGAGCCTTGGGCAGAGGCTCTGTGGATTCCCTGCAGGAGGCCGCACCGCCTCTGAGGAGCCCGTGGGGGAGGGGAAAAGGGAAGGTCAACCATACAGTCCTGCCTGGCTTTTGCTTTGCTTTGCTTTGTTTTTGTTTGTTTGTTTGTTTTATTTTATTTTCCGGTACAGCTGTGACCAGGTCTGGATCCAGGACAGACTCCAAAGCTAGAGAGAAATCCTGTCTCAGAAAACAACAACAACAACCAAAAAATAAATAAATACATAAACTAATAAATGAATGGATAGATAGCTAGATAGCCAGACAGACAGAGAGAGAGAGAGAGAGAGAGAGAGAGAGAGAGAGAGAGAGAGAGATGATAAAAACACCTCCAAGATCAGGGAGACCAAGGCAGGCAGATCACTGTGAGTTTAAGGCTCCCTTGTTCTGCAGATTGAGATTCAAGGCCAGGCAAAGTGACACAGAGAAACCCTGTTTTCAAAAAAAAGGTGGGGCCTGGAGAGATGGCTCTGTGGTTAAGAGTGCTGACTGCTCTTCCAGAGGACCCAGGTTCAATTCCTACCACCCACATGGCAGTTAACAGCTGTCGGTAACTCCAAGATCTGACACCCTCAGATAGACATACATGCAGGCAAAACACCAATGCCGATAAAATAAATCATTAGAAAAATAAATATATAAAAAAGGTTGTTTTGCCTTTAATCCCAGCATTAGGAGGCAGAGGCAGATGGCTCTCTGTGAGTCTGAGGCCAGTCTTTCTTGTGTACAAAGTGAGTCCCAGGGCATACAAGGGTACACAACGAAACCCTATGTTGAAAAACCACAAATAAACAAACAAATAAAGAGATAATAACAATAAAAATATTTGAGAGTTCAAATAATTTACTTCATCCACAATAAAAGAATATAAAAATAAAAATATCAAACGCATTTGAACGCATCAGCACAGGAGACCGCTTCCTAAATCTAACTCCAGTAGCAGGGACTCTGAGAGAAACAAAATTAATCAATGGGACCTCGTGAAACTGAAAAGCTTCTTCTGTAAAGCAAAGGACATGGCCAACAAGACAAAACGAAAAAGATCTTCACTAACCCCACATCAGACAGAGGTCTGAGCTCCAAAACATACAAAGAACTCAAGACATTGGTCATCTCAAGAACAAATAATCCAATTCACAAAATGGAGTACAGACTTAAACAGAGAACACTCAACCGAGGAATCTAAAATGGCTGAAAGACACTTAAGGAAATGTTCAACACCCTTAGTCATCAGAGAAACGCAAATCAAAACAAGTTTCTAGAAACAAGGAGACAGTTCATAATGTTTCTTTCTTCTTTTCTTCCTTTTTTTTTTGGTTGAACATATATATATATTTATTTATTTAATTTGGGATGGGGGCCTTTCTACAAAGCCTGGGAATTCACAGAGGTACACCTGTCTCTGTCTCTTGGATGATAGAATAAAAGATGTGTACCACAGTGACAACCCAACTAAGTTTTTGGTATCTCATTCTGTTAGTTTCATGTACATTTAGTTTAATTTCAAATTTTGTTTGTATCTCTTGGTCTGTCTGCACCAAGTGTGACCTTGTGGGGAGGGCAGGGAAGGTGTCCTATTTCAGAACATTTTATTTAACTTTTATTTGAGTCTTTCCAGTTGTGTAGAACTTAGTTTCATTTCAAATTTTTAAAGACCAGGAAGGATGAAAGCATTCAAAAGGACTGGTTCCATATCTGGCAGAGAGGCAGGTGGATCTCTGGGAGTTTGAGGCCAGTCTGGTCGACGAGAGCTAGTTTCAAAGACAGGCTCCAAAGCAACAGAGAAAACCCTGCCTTGAAAATCAAAACAAAAACACAAACAAAAATAAAAAACATAAATTAAATCTGTGTGTGTGTGTGTGTGTGTGTGTGTGTGTGTGTGAGAGAGAGAGAGAGAGAGAGAGAGAGAGAGAGAGAGAGAGAGAGAGAGAAGAAATGATCAAACAGGAGATAAGAAACAAAACCATAATGTCACCAAGATGACAGCCTGGTTTATATAGTGAGTTAAAGGTATTATACAGAGAAACCCTGTACCAAAAAAAATAATAAAAGAAGAAAACAAAAAAAAAAAAAAAACAAGGAAGGAAGGAAGAAAAGAAGGAAGAAAAACTGGTGTTGTCCTTTTTTTCTTTGTTTATCTCAGGTTATTTTATTTTAATTTATTTTTTTTTAATTGCAGCAGCAGCAGCAGCAGCAGCAGTATATTTTGGGCAGCACATTTCTTTATTCTCAGTTCTCAGCCCTCAGAGATCAGGAGAGGCAGAGGCAGGCAGATCGCTGTGAGTTTGAGGCTACCTTGTTCTGCAGTCAAAGAGACGACAGACACAGAGAAACTAAACGTGTGTTTAGTACAGGCCTTTTATTCCGGCACTAGCAGGCAGAGGTAGAGGCAGGGGCAGTTAGATCTCTGTGAGTCTGAGGCCAGCCTTGTCTACAAAGTGAGTTCCAGGGCAAACAATCATACACAGGGAATCCCTATGTAGAAAAACCACAAATAAATTAATAATAATAATAATAATAATAATAATAATAATAATAATAATAATCTAAGAGCTCAATGAATTGACTTCACCCATAATTCAAAAATTAAAAAATAAAGCAAAGAGTGTGTCTGACCGATCAGTGAAAGGACTATGTGGGCCAAGGGGCTGCCACAATTATGGATTGGTGAGAGTGAGGAAAGGAGGGAGGCAGCAAGGGCAGTTCCCAGTCACCTAAATGCCTTTCAAAGACATTTCACCATGGCAACCACTCACTTGCTTTCTTGGGGTTTCTTTTCTTCAGTAGTTGTGTTTGTACAACCTACCCCACTTCTCATACTAAATACAGAGTCTGAGAAAATTAAAGCAGCTGTGGAAAAATTTCCACTTGGATATCTTTTCCTGCCCAGTAAAACAAAAATGACTCTAACAAAAATATGCATATCTAAAAAAACCAAAAAAAATTTTAAAAATGCATATCTAAGCAGACCAATCAAGTTGTAGCCTCACCCATTATATTATATTATATTATATTATATTATATTATATTATATTATATTACATTATTTATTGGTTTTTTGAGACAAGGTTTCTCTGTAGCTTTGGTGCCTGTCCTGGAACTCCCAGAGATCTGCCTGCCTCTGCCTCCGAGTGCTGGGAGTAAAGGCGTGCACCACCACTGCCCTCCTTAGACTCACCCTTTAATGGTTCAGCAAGGAGTTCTAGCTGTTAGGAAGGGCTGGTGACCTTGAACTTTACTAGTCTCTGAAATCTGCCTTCTCACTTTTACCGGGTGCCCTCAGGGGCAGGAGTGGAGGCCAGGGCCTGTAGCTTTGGCTTGTACATTTACTTCAATTTTAAGTTTTTTGTTTTGTTTTTCGAGACAGGGTTTCCCTGGGAAACAGTCCTAGCTGATCTGGAACTAGCTCTTGTAGACCAGGCTGGCTTCCAACTCCCAAGAAATTCACCTGCCTCTGCCCCATGTGTGCTGGGAATAAAGGCATGTGCCACCACCACCACCCAGCCAATTTCAAATTTTATTTAAACCTCTCTCGGTGTGCCTGTGTATGTGGGGGAGACAGGGAAGGTGTCATATTTCCAAACATTTTCATAACTGCACTTAGCACTGCACTCTTTTACATTTTATTTTACTTTTATTTGAGACAGTGTTTCCAGTTGTGTAGTTTAATTTCAATTTCTTAAAGAATTTTTTTTTATGATTTATTTAACCATGCAGGTGCTGGGAATTGAACCCAATTTCTCAGGAAGAGCCGCCAAACTAGCTCTCCAGGCTCTTAATTGAAAAGTTTATTTATGTGTCTCTGGGTGTGCCTGTGCCTGTGTTTGTGTTTGGTGTGTGGGGGGGTATATTTTGACCTCACCAGATGAAGGCATTCAAGAGCACTGACTCCATATCTGGCAGAGGCAGGATCTCTGGGAGTTTTAGGCCAGCCTGGTCTACAAGAAAGGAGCTAGTTCCAAGAACAGTCTCCAAAGCAGCAGAGAAACCCTGTCTCATAAAGCAAAACACAAAACCAAACAAAAAATAAATAAATTGAGAGAGAGAGAGAGAGAGAGAGAGAGAGAGAGAGAGAGAGAGAGAGAAAGCGAGAGAGGGAGAGAGATAGATAGATAGAGAGACAGACAGAGAGAGAGACAGAGACAGAGAGAGAGAGAGGGAGGGAGGGAGAGAGAGAGAGAGAGAGAGAAATGTGGATTTACAGATAGGAAATAAGAATAAAAAGAGAACGTTACCAACAAGACAGTCTGGTCTATAAACTGAGTTCCAGGACAGCTAGGCTGTTACACAGAGAAACCGTGCCTCAAAAAATAATAAAAGAAGAGAAAAAAAAAGCAAGCAAGAAAATGCAGGGTTTTTTTTTTTCTTTTTTTGTCTTTGTTAATGCCAGGCCATTCCTTTTAATTTTACTTTTTCTTTTAAGATTATATTTTCAGGGGCTGTAGAGATGGCTCAGAGGTTAAGAGCACTGACTGTTCTTCCAAAGGTCCTGAGTTCAATTCCTAGCAATGATATGGTGGCTCACAACCATCTGTAATGGGGTCTTCTGGCCTGCAGTCATGCATGGAAGGAATGCTGTATACATAATAAATAAATAAATAAATAAATAAATAAATAAATAAATAAATAATTAAAAAAAAAGATTTTATTTGCAGCAGAAGTATTCAGAAAGAAGAAGTCCTGGGCCATGTAGTGAGATAGATTGTCTGGAGCATAAATAAAAAGCCAATTCCTGTCTCATAAAAAGAAAAAAAATCAAGTTAAAATGTGAAATAAAAAAATAAATAAGGGTTTTTTTTTTTTTTTGCAATGAGTGAATTCAAGCATAAAAGATGAAAATCTTACAGCTGACACCATCCAGTCTCAAGTTAGAAAAACTTGAAACGATGCAACAGGAGACGGACAGTTGCCCAATGAACTCTTGCTATTCTCCTGGGGAAGTTTTGTTCCTGATGGTTTTTGGAACAACTAAAATCCCTCTTATCTTTTTGTTTTGTTTTGTTTTCCATGCCCCCTCAGAGGACACCTGGATGTTTGAAAGGATTTGGTTTTATTTCATTTAAGTAGAAGGTTCCTCAGACATAACTCTGAAAACACTAATACGTAATAGCCAGTTTCTATTCAGTTCAGTTCAGATTTTTACCAAAACCTCCTGTCTGGCATGTCTCTGTCTTTGTTGAGTTCCTGTACTTACAGAAGCCACGAGATAGCTGGCAGCCCATCCACAACTCTAATTTCATTCAGCAGAATTCTCCCCCCCCCCCCCCCCCCCGCCGATCTTGTTTCTCTGTTCTGTCCTCAAATGTGTGGGTGACTCTGAGTGGGCACCAACTTGCCACACACATCCTTCTTTTCCTGATCTAATCATGCCACTCCCCAAAAGAAAAAGGGAGGAGAAATCACTGAATGATGAGAACATTACTTGAATGAGAAAATGGGTAGGCACCCTTATGCTTAAATGTGTATTATCTACAAAGTGCTAGAACTTGGAAGTGAGTCTTAGGAGGAATGTCATTACACAGCTTCTGTCCAGATGTCTTCAAGTAAGTTGGTCCTAAACAGCCTATTCATAAGATGGGACCTCAGAGCTTCAGTACAGAACAACATGTTTTCTGTTCAATTGAATCTTAAAGTGGTTTGATAAGGCTTTTGTATTCCCATTCTGTCAAGGATTATTCTCAGTGGTCTATATATTTCAAGGAAGAATGGTTCTTAAGAAGTATTTAGTGATTATATTTCTTTTCCCTTAGGGATAAAGAAATGGAGAAGTTCTTTGAAGCAGTAAGTCACAAAAACACCAGGCCGTTAAACTTCAGCTACAGGGAAACCCTGTCTCGTGGAAAAACAAAACAACAACAACAACAACAACAACAACAAATCCTGAAGCCAGTGATCATTGCAAACATCTGTATGTTCAGATACTGAGCCTGAGCAAGTTCGAGTGTCACAGATTTGCTGCAATTCATTGCAAATTTCATGTGGATCACAAATCCTGCTCAAGTTACAGCTGTTAGTGTCAGTGTGAACCTTGACACCATCTCTACTGGATTCCTGTCAGCTGGGCTCCGGTCTGCTAGAAAAGCAGAAGAACTAAGGTACCGTAATTAACCTCTTCTGTGCCCCACCTGCAAGAACACTCTGTAAGCTACAGTTCTGAAAACAGCCTGGTCCTGGCATAAGAACAGACAGGAGGACCAATGGAACCGAATAGAAGACCCGGATATCGATCCACACATCTTCGAACACCTGATCTTTGATAAAGAAGCCAAAAATACCAGCCTGATCTACTGAGCTAGCTCCAGGACAGGCTCCAAAGCCGCAGAGAAACCCTGTCTCAAAAAAAACCAAAAAAAAAAAAAAAAAAAAAAACCCGAAAAAAAAAAAAAACCAAAGAAGCCAAAAATATCCAATAGAAAAAAAAAAGAAAGCATGTGAGTTCAAGACCAGCCTGGTCTACAAGAGCTAGTTCCAGGACAGGCTCCAAAAAAAAAAAAAAAAAAAACTACAGAACAACCCTGTCTCGAAAAAAAAAAAAAAAGAAAGAAAGAAAGAAAGAAGAAAAAGAAAACAGTGCTGTCCTCGAAAATGCCCTCTCCTGTTGAACACGGCCCCTCACACAGCTCTGATGATGCAGGAGGATGCCGAGGGCCCAGTTGGTGCCTGTATCTGTGCCTTGGCAGCAGCTATTCATGTCTTGCCACTCAGAGTCAAATTCCCTTAAGTGCTTGTTCACTTCAGAAGACTCAACCCTCATCTTCCGTGTCCTCCTGGCCTAATTTCTCATATTACTGTTTTACTGAGTATGAATCAGTAATATGAGATGTTCAGGAGAGGGAGGAAGGGTCATTCATGAAAAAAGTGAGTGTTCAACTAACTAACTCCCCATGGGTTCAGGAAGTAGTGAGAAGATATTAATGAAGCAGAGAGAAATTTCTGGTTTTGGAAGGAGGAAATCCTGAATGGCTCCCTCTGTGTCGGAGGAGAGACTCCTGGAAAGGAAACCTCAGGTTCCGGTTGGTCGGTCGGTCGGTCGGTCAGTTCGGGGAGAAATATCAGCAAGGAGGTAAAGGCCGTGCCTCACGACATCAGCTGTCCCTTCTCTGGAAATTCCACGGTATCCCAGAGAGCTCTCGGAATTTTGTGATGTCACTCGTGTCCTAGAAACGCCAACTGCCCTCAAGACACACTCTCTCGGTGCCTATAAGACTCGGTTCTAGACATGTTGTCTAGAGAATGGAGATCGTTCGTGGAGAGGCCAGAGGGAGGAAGAAGAAAGCTGGCCTCAGATCTCACAGGAAAACATGGAGAAATAATTAGTGGTCCTGGGGAAGACGAAGTGAGTTCACCACTAGCAGGGACTAGAGAGATTTCTGGATGTGATGGCTTTGAGACTTCCAGGGCTAGGGCTCAGGAACTGGGAGGTTTCTGGGATGAAACAGGTCTGTCTGTCTTGTTTCTCTGAGTTCCTAAAGGGCCAACCCACATCAAAGATTCACGATAGTTGATTTGACAAATTCGGGAATTGACAAGGAGTGCGGAAGGAGTCAGTGAGATTTCAATACCAGCACTGACTGCACATCATCACCCCCCCCCCCCGGTCCTTTTCGTTGTGTAGCAATAATAATAGAGAAAGGGGAGTAGCGCTCTGCCAAAGCCCGTATTTTACCATGCCTTATATCACAGCCATTAGCAGGGTTGAGGCATCAAGTGCTGCAGTCAGTCCGACTCCTGTGACCCCCCCCTAAGGTTTCTGGCTTCCCAGTTTTGAGTGACACCATGGTCTCCAGTTCAGCTTGAGAGCTCTTTAAGAGCCAATGGAGGAGAGAGTGGAAAGAGACTGCCATTTTTTTCTTTTTCCTTTTCTTTCTTTCTTTTGCTGTTTTGCTTTGTTTTTCAAGAAAGGGTTTCTTTGTGTATCTTGGGCTGTCCTAAAACTCACTCTGTAAATCAGGCCATCTTTGAATTCACAGAGATCTGTGTGTGTGCTGTGATTAAAGCCCGGCTGAGACTGCAATTTCTTGTTAGCTCTGGGTGTCCTGGGCTGTTAGTAAGTGACAATGGCTCTGTGTTGTGAATCTCTGTGAATCCAGACTATGTTATGTCCTTCAATGACATGAGTCTGAAGCATCAAGCACCCACCCACCCAGCCCTATACTCCTCCCTGAGGTCTCTGAATTCACAGCGCAGCCTCTATAGGTCTGAATAAGGCTTAGAAAGCTTTTCCCTGGTTCACCTTGTGCAGAGGAAACCAGGTAACTTCTGAGAGACATGCACCACCTTCCTACAGAAAGAAGGGAGGACTGATTAACTAATACCCACAGAGGGGGGAAACTCAAGTCTGATATTTCAGACAGAACCTGCTTGGACAAAGTCTCATCTGTTAGTCACTTCCTGAGGGAAGGAGGGAGGTAGGAAGGAAGGAAGGACCACAATTATCTCTCCTCTGTGTCCTTTTTACGCTCTTTTCATGCTCTGATGAATATTGTGATTCAAGTTGGCCATGTCCCCTTTTCCACAGCATGTGCACTGTGGCTCTAGATCAAGGAATCAGTTTGTTTGTTTGTGTGTTTTGCTCTATCTAGGAGAAGCACCATAGCAGTTGCATACTGACTGAGAAATTTGATTTTTAGGAACTGATTTTTCATATCTGTGAGTGGTCTCTCCATAGATAGCCACTCATCTTTCTTTAAACTTGAGTATAGGAATAAATGATCCCTCCCTCCCTCTCTCTCTCCCTCTTCATGGGAATGAGTGTCTGCTCTTGCATTGAGGGCTCCCCAGTTCTCAGCATCTCCAGCCCAACCTGTCACAAGCTGATCACACATTTGCAAACTTGGGATATATTCTGCTGAAGTTTTGGGATAATGAATTTCATCAACTATGGGACTAACTTTGTTCTGAAAGGACACTCACTCACAATCTCTCCTCATCACACCCACATAGTGTAACAACTTTGTGTTTCCTCCACAATGTGCTCATTTCTGTCAGGGAACTGAAAGCCGTCCAGCCAGCCAACACTATTTTTCCTTTTTTCTCATTTTGTTCTTATATTCTGTCTCTCCCCCCCCCCCCCCGCCTGGAAAACTTTCAGAGTTCACTCTGCCCCCCGAGTAAAGGTGTTATGCTTCCTTTTATTGTATATTTAGTGTTTGTGTTTGTGTGTGTGTGTGTGTGTGAGAGAGAGAGAGAGAGAGAGAGATTCATTATGAAATCAAAAGTCAGTCAACAACAGCAAACTTTGTATTTATTTGTTCATCCATCCACGTATTTGCTTACTTACTTACTCACTCACTCACTCACTCACCCACTTCATTTATTTATTTATTTATTTATTTATTTATTTATTTATTTATTTATTTGCAGTGGAAGACTTAATTCAGTAAGAATGATCAGAAGGGTAAGGGTAAGTAGGGTATCCTTGGGAAAAGAGTAAGATATCAAGATGACTTTCCCTTCCAAGAGGAGCTTTCTAGTAAGACGTGAAACCACAGTTTCAAGGGCCCGCCCGCTTTCCGCAAGTCCTTTTCCAAGGTCAGGCATTTCTTAGGTAAGCAAGGGTCTCCATTCATTCCCTTTGAGGAACTCTCAGGCCCTGCCCTGACGTTAACGTCTGACTCGTGCCTATTGTCAAGGCCAATGGGACACTCCTCAGCCCCTCCCTGACCTGAGGTGACCTGAGAAGCCACACCCCACCCCAGTTCACAGGCCTCTCTTTATCTATCTATCTAACTAAGTAACTGTACAGCATAAAATGTGGAATCTCTTCTCAATGAAATGCTGTTGGCAGCCATTCGATGAATTTATTCTCATCTCAGATCCTGTCCAGCAGGGATGTCTTCTTTCCGTGTTTCTTCTTCTTTTGTATGTTGCAGTCAGTTCAGATGTGCTGGTATATGGTGAGAAAGAGAGAGAGAGAGAGAAATGGAATTGCTTTTTATTTATTTGAAGAGTTTTAATGATTTAATATTCAGCTATTTCCAGCCTTATTTACCAGCACATTTATTATTACCAGCGAGCACCTTCCTCTGAAAACATTGGAATCGCCCCCCAT
>NW_027460900.1:70000-71818 GCF_037038515.1 Microtus pennsylvanicus
CGGACCCCCGCCACCGAGACCCGCCCCCCAAACACACACGGGAGTCTCTTCCCCACGTGGATCCCAGCCGACCGGCCCGCGGGGGCACGACCCAGGGACGGACGCGTCCCCCAACCACCCCTCGACGCCTGGACCTCACGGAGAGTTCCCCACCGGGCACGGCCAGGGGAACGGAGGAGGCGCGGGGAATAGGACCGGGGAGCGCCGACGAGGGCGGCTCGCGAGCGGGAACGGAGGAGCAGGGGGGAAGAAGAGGACCCGAGGGAAGGGAGGCGGGCGGGCGAGCGAGGGACGCGCCGGGGCGCGACCGCCGCGCGACCGCCACCGACGACGACGCCCGCACACGTCTGAACTTGGGGAGACGGAGGGCCCGCGAGGGGCCCTGCGAACAAACTCCCAGCCGCGCGACACCCCCTCTCCCGCGGGGAGAGGGGGAGGCGATTGATCGTCAAGCGACGCTCAGACAGGCGTAGCCCCGGGAGGAACCCGGGGCCGCAAGTGCGTTCGAAGTGTCGATGATCAATGTGTCCTGCAATTCACATTAATTCTCGCAGCTAGCTGCGTTCTTCATCGACGCACGAGCCGAGTGATCCACCGCTAAGAGTCGTACGAGCATTTTCCTTTCGGATGAGAGCTGACAGCGGCACAGTCCCCTCCCCTCCCGCCGCCCCCGGAGAGGCGGCGGGGGAACGGAGAGGGGTTCGCCTCGGGCCGGCCAGCGAGACAAGGCAAAAAAAAAGACACAACGCGAAGAGAGCGGGTCGGGACGGGAAAGCAGAGACCGACAGACACGGGGCTCGCGACCGACGACGCACCGGCGAACCGGGCACGCGGAGACGAGCCCCACGGGCGCCCAAGAGGGGGCTCCCGAACCCCGACCGCGGCGGCGCGCCTCGGGAACGGCCACCCGCCGCGTGAGGAACGGGAGTCCGCGGGAGCCGCCGCACGTCGACGGCTCCCGACGGGCCCCTCCGCCCCCCCGACCCCGGGGACGGAGGAGGCGACCCCCCCGGGGGTCTTTAAACCTACGCGCCGGAACGCGGTAGCTAGGTACCCGGACAGGGGTCGGGGGTGGAAGACGCGGAAGGGGGACCGCCGCCGCGACGACGCGCCCGGTCGCGCCCCCTCGCACGACGCCGGCTCCGTCCGGCGCGCGCGCCCGGGAGCCACGGCGAGAGGGCGGCGGGACGCCGACGCGGAGCGCTCCCCTTCCCCCAACGGGGGACGGGACGCGCACCACCCCCCAGAAACGAAACGGAAGAGCCGGACGGGAAAGAGGGGACACACCCGCGGGCCGCTGCGGTGCGGTGAGGCAAGCAGCGGGAGTGGACGGAGGAGAGCGAGAGCGGGAAGAGAGCCGCCGTCCGCCGTGAGCCGCCAGCGGCAGAGCCAGACACGGGTCCTCGGACCGGGCGAGGAGGGCGGGCGAGCCAGCACCCGTCCCCCTTCCCCCTCTCTCGACCTCTCTCTCACGACCGCCACGCGCGCCCGTGCGCACGCACACTTCCGTGCGCACAACACACGCGCGACCCGGGGAGCGCGCCTCCCGGCGAGAACTCGGGCGAGGCAGGCGAGCGGGCGGGCGGGCAGAGCCGCCGCCGCCGCTCTCTCACGTTAATGATCCTTCCGCAGGTTCACCTACGGAAACCTTGTTACGACTTTTACTTCCTCTAGATAGTCAAGTTCGACCGTCTTCTCGGCGCTCCGCCAGGGCCGCGGGCCGACCCCGGCGGGGCCGATCCGAGGGCCTCACTAAACCATCCAATCGGTAGTAGCGACGGGCGGTGTGTACAAAGGGCAGGGACTTAATCAACGCAA
>NW_027460901.1:0-63607 GCF_037038515.1 Microtus pennsylvanicus
TAACTGTAACTATGTAAAGCTGTGTTACATTTGTGTATATTGTGGAGTATTACTGTAACTATGTAAAGATGTGTTACATTTGTTTATATTGTGGAGTATTAGTGTAACTATGTAAAGATGTGTTACATTTGTGTATATTGTGGAGTATTACTGAAACTATGTAAAGATGTGTTACATTTGTGTATATTGTGGAGTATTACTGAAATTATGTAAAGATGTGTTACATTTGTGTATATTGTGATTACTGTAACTATGTAAAGATGTGTTACATTTGTGTATGTTGTGGAGTATTACTGTAACTATGTAAAGACGTGTTACATTTGTGTATATTGGGGAGTATTACTGTAACTATGTAAAGATGTGTTATATTTGTGTATATTATGGAGTATTACTGTAACTATGTAAAGACGTGTTACATTTGTGTATATTGTGGAGTATTACTGTAACTATGTAAAGATGTATTACATTTGTGTATATTGTGAATATTACTGTAACTATGTAAAGATGTCTTACATTTGTGTATATTGTGGAGTATTACTGTAACTAAGCTACGCTTGTTTACGTTGCACTTGTTTAACTATGTAAAGCTGTGTTACATTTGTGTATATTGTGATTACTGTAACTATGTAAAGATGTGTTACATTTGTGTATATTGTGGAGTATTATTTTAACTATGTAAAGATGTGTTATATTTGTGTATATTGTGGAGTATTACTGTAACTATGTAAGATGCGTTACATTTGTGTATATTGTGATTACTGTAACTATGTAAAGATGTGTTACATTTGTGTATATTGTGGAATATTACTGTAACTATGTAAATATGGGTCATATTTGAGTATAATGTGGAGTACTACTGTAACTATGTAAAGATGTGTTATATTTGTATATATTGTGATTACTGTAACTATGTAAAGATATGTTACATTTGTGTATATTGTGATTACTGTAACTATGTAAAGATGTGTTACATTTGTGTATATTGTGGAGTATTACTGTAACTATGTAAAGATGTGTTACATTTGTGTATATTGTGGAGTATTATTGTAACTATGTAAAGATGTGTTACATTTGTGTATATTGTGGAGTGTTACTGTAACTATGTAAAGATTTGTTACATTTGTGTATATTGTGGAGTATTACTGTAACTATGTAAATATGTGTTACATTTGTGTATATTGTGGAGTATTACTGTAACTGTGTAAAGATGTGTTACATTTGTGCATATTGTGGAATATTAATGTAACTATGCTACAGTTGTTTACGTTGTATTTGATTAACTATGTAAAGATGTGTTACATTTGTGTATTTGTGTAATATAACTGTAACTATGTAAAGCTGTGTTACATTTGTGTATATTGTGGAGTATTACTGTAACTATGTAAAGATGTGTTACATTTGTTTATATTGTGGAGTATTAGTGTAACTATGTAAAAGATGTGTTACATTTGTGTATATTGTGGAGTATTACTGAAACTATGTAAAGATGTGTTACATTTGTGTATATTGTGGAGTATTACTGAAATTATGTAAAGATGTGTTACATTTGTGTATATTGTGATTACTGTAACTATGTAAAGATGTGTTACATTTGTGTATGTTGTGGAGTATTACTGTAACTATGTAAAGACGTGTTACATTTGTGTATATTGGGGAGTATTACTGTAACTATGTAAAGATGTGTTATATTTGTGTATATTATGGAGTATTACTGTAACTATGTAAAGACGTGTTACATTTGTGTATATTGTGGAGTATTACTGTAACCTATGTAAAGATGTATTACATTTGTGTATATTGTGGAATATTACTGTAACTATGTAAAGATGTCTTACATTTGTGTATATTGTGGAGTATTACTGTAACTAAGCTACGCTTGTTTACGTTGCACTTGTTTAACTATGTAAAGCTGTGTTACATTTGTGTATATTGTGATTACTGTAACTATGTAAAGATGTGTTACATTTGTGTATATTGTGGAGTATTATTTTAACTATGTAAAGATGTGTTATATTTGTGTATATTGTGGAGTATTACTGTAACTATGTAAGATGCGTTACATTTGTGTATATTGTGATTACTGTAACTATGTAAAGATGTGTTACATTTGTGTATATTGTGGAATATTACTGTAACTATGTAAATATGGGTCATATTTGAGTATAATGTGGAGTACTACTGTAACTATGTAAAGATGTGTTATATTTGTATATATTGTGATTACTGTAACTATGTAAAGATATGTTACATTTGTGTATATTGTGATTACTGTAACTATGTAAAGATGTGTTACATTTGTGTATATTGTGGAGTATTACTGTAACTATGTAAAGATGTGTTACATTTGTGTATATTGTGGAGTATTATTGTAACTATGTAAAGATGTGTTACATTTGTGTATATTGTGGAGTGTTACTGTAACTATGTAAAGATTTGTTACATTTGTGTATATTGTGGAGTATTACTGTAACTATGTAAATATGTGTTACATTTGTGTATATTGTGGAGTATTACTGTAACTGTGTAAAGATGTGTTACATTTGTGCATATTGTGGAATATTAATGTAACTATGCTACAGTTGTTTACGTTGTATTTGATTAACTATGTAAAGATGTGTTACATTTGTGTATTTGTGTAATATAACTGTAACTATGTAAAGCTGTGTTACATTTGTGTATATTGTGGAGTATTACTGTAACTATGTAAAGATGTGTTACATTTGTTTATATTGTGGAGTATTAGTGTAACTATGTAAAGATGTGTTACATTTGTGTATATTGTGGAGTATTACTGAAACTATGTAAAGATGTGTTACATTTGTGTATATTGTGGAGTATTACTGAAATTATGTAAAGATGTGTTACATTTGTGTATATTGTGATTACTGTAACTATGTAAAGATGTGTTACATTTGTGTATGTTGTGGAGTATTACTGTAACTATGGAAAGACCTGTTACATTTGTGTATATTGGGGAGTATTACTGTAACTATGTAAAGATGTGTTATATTTGTGTATATTATGGAGTATTACTGTAACTATGTAAAGACGTGTTACATTTGTGTATATTGTGGAGTATTACTGTAACTATGTAAAGATGTATTACATTTGTGTATATTGTGGAATATTACTGTAACTATGTAAAGATGTCTTACATTTGTGTATATTGTGGAGTATTACTGTAACTAAGCTACGCTTGTTTACGTTGCACTTGTTTAACTATGTAAAGCTGTGTTACATTTGTGTATATTGTGATTACTGTAAACTATGTAAAGATGTGTTACATTTGTGTATATTGTGGAGTATTATTTTAACTATGTAAAGATGTGTTATATTTGTGTATATTGTGGAGTATTACTGTAACTATGTAAGATGCGTTACATTTGTGTATATTGTGATTACTGTAATTATGTAAACGATGTGTTACATTTGTGTATATTGTGGAATATTACTGTAACTATTTAAATATGGGTCATATTTGAGTATAATGTGGAGTACTACTGTAACTATGTAAAGATGTGTTATATTTGTATATATTGTGATTACTGTAACTATGTAAAGATATGTTACATTTGTGTATATTGTGATTACTGTAACTATGTAAAGATGTGTTACATTTGTGTATATTGTGGAGTATTACTGTAACTATGTAAAGATGTGTTACATTTGTGTATATTGTGGAGTATTATTGTAACTATGTAAAGATGTGTTACATTTGTGTATATTGTGGAGTGTTACTGTAACTATGTAAAGATTTGTTACATTTGTGTATATTGTGGAGTATTACTGTAACTATGTAAATATGTGTTACATTTGTGTATATTGTGGAGTATTACTGTAACTGTGTAAAGATGTGTTACATTTGTGCATATTGTGGAATATTAATGTAACTATGCTACAGTTGTTTACGTTGTATTTGATTAACTATGTAAAGATGTGTTACATTTGTGTATTTGTGTAATATAACTGTAACTATGTAAAGCTGTGTTACATTTGTGTATATTGTGGAGTATTACTGTAACTATGTAAAGATGTGTTACATTTGTTTATATTGTGGAGTATTAGTGTAACTATGTAAAGATGTGTTACATTTGTGTATATTGTGGAGTATTACTGAAACTATGTAAAGATGTGTTACATTTGTGTATATTGTGGAGTATTACTGAAATTATGTAAAGATGTGTTACATTTGTGTATATTGTGATTACTGTAACTATGTAAAGATGTGTTACATTTGTGTATGTTGTGGAGTATTACTGTAACTATGTAAAGACGTGTTACATTTGTGTATATTGGGGAGTATTACTGTAACTATGTAAAGATGTGTTATATTTGTGTATATTATGGAGTATTACTGTAACTATGTAAAGACGTGTTACATTTGTGTATATTGTGGAGTATTACTGTAACTATGTAAAGATGTATTACATTTGTGTATATTGTGGAATATTACTGTAACTATGTAAAGATGTCTTACATTTGTGTATATTGTGGAGTATTACTGTAACTATGTAAAGATGTATTACATTTGTGTATATTGTGGAATATTATTGTAACTAAGCTACACTTGTTTACGTTGCACTTGTTTAACTATGTAAAGCTGTGTTACATTTGTGTATATTGTGATTACTGTAACTATGTAAAGATGTGTTACATTTGTGTATATTGTGGAGTATTATTGTAACTATGTAAAGATGTGTTATATTTGTGTATATTGTGGAGTATTACTGTAACTATGTAAGATGCGTTACATTTGTGTATATTGTGATTACTGTAACTATGTAAAGATGTGTTACATTTGTGTATATTGTGGAATATTACTGTAACTATGTAAATATGTGTCATATTTGAGTATAATGTGGAGTACTACTGTAACTATGTAAAGATGTGTTATATTTGTATATATTGTGATTACTGTAACTATGTAAAGATATGTTACATTTGTGTATATTGTGATTACTGTAACTATGTAAAGATGTGTTACATTTGTGTATATTGTGGAGTATTACTGTAACTATGTAAAGATGTGTTACATTTGTGTATATTGTGGAGTATTATTGTAACTATGTAAAGATGTGTTACATTTGTGTATATTGTGATTACTGTAACAATGTAAAGAGGTATTACATTTGTTTATATTGTGTAATATAACTGTAACTATGTAAAGATGTGTTACATTTGTGTATATTGTGGAGTATTACTGTAACTATGTAAAGATGTGTTACATTTACGTATATTGTGGAGTATTACTGTAACTATGTAAAGATGTGTTACATTTGTGTATATTGTGGAGTATTATGGTAACTATGTAAAGATGTATTACATTTGTGTATATTGTGGAATATTACTGTAACTATGCTACACATGTTTACATTGCATTTGTTTAACTATGTAAAGATGTGTTACATTTGTGTGTATTGTGGAGTATTATTGTAACTATGTAAAGATGTGTTACATTTGTGTATATTGTGATTACTGTACCAATGTAAAGATGTGTTACATTTGTGTATATTGTGATTACTATAACTATGTAAAGATGTGTTACATTTGTGTATATTGTGGAGTATTATGGTAACTATGTAAAGATGTATTACATTTGTGTATATTGTGGAATATTACTGTAACTATGTAAAGATGTGTTATATTTGTGTATATTGTGCAGTATTACTGTAACTATGTAAAGATGTGTTACATTTGTGTATATTATGATTATTGTACCTATGTAAAGATGTGTTACATTTGTGTATATTGTGTAATATAACTGTAACTATGTAAAGCTGTGTTACATTTGTGTATATTGTGGAGTATTACTGTAACTATGTAAAGATGTGTTACATTTGTGTATATTGTGGAGTATTACTGTAACTATGTAAAGATGTGTTACATTTGTTTATATTGTGGAGTATTAGTGTAACTATGTAAAGATGTGTTACATTTGTGTATATTGTGGAGTATTACTGAAACTATGTAAAGATGTGTTACATTTGTGAATATTGTGGAGTATTACTGAAATTATGTAAAGATGTGTTACATTTGTGTATATTGTGGAATATTACTGTACCTATGTAAAGATGTGTTACATTTGTGTATATTGTGATTACTGAACCTATGTAAAGATGTGTTACATTTGTGTATATTGTGGAGTATTATGGTAACTATGTAAAGATGTATTACATTTGTGTATATTGTGGAATATTACTGTAACTATGTAAAGATGTGTTATATTTGTGTATATTGTGGAGTATTGCTGTAACTATGTAAAGATGTGTTACATTTGTGTATATTGTGGAGTATTATGGTAACTATGTAAAGATGTATTACATTTGTGTATATTGTGGAATATTACTCTAACTATGCTACACTTGTTTACATTGCATTTGTTTAACTATGTAAAGATGTGTTACATTTGTGTATATTGTGGAGTATTACTGTAACTATGTAAAGATGTGTTACATTTGTGCATATTGTGATTACTGTAACTATGTAAAGATGTGTTGCATTTGTGTATATTGTGGAGTATTACTGTAACTATGTAAAGATGTGTTACATTTGTGTATATTGTGGAGTATTACTGTAACTATGTAAAGACGTGTTACATTTGTGTATATTGGGGAGTATTACTGTAACTATGTAAAGATGTGTTACATTTGTGTATATTGTGGAGTATGACTGTAACTATGTAAAGATGTGTTACATTTGTGTATATTGTGGAAAATTACTGTAACTATGTAAAGATGTGTTACATTTTTGTATATTGTGATTACTGTAACTATGTAAAGATGTGTTACATTTGTGTATATTGTGGAATATTACTGTAACTATGTAAAGATGTGTTACACTTGTGTATATTGTGGAGTATTACTGTAACTATGTAAAGATGTGTTACATTTGTGTATATTGTGGAGTATTACTGTATCTATGTAAAGATGTGTTAAATTTGTGTATATTGTGATTACTGTAACTATGTAAAGATGTGTTACATTTGTGTATATTGTGGATTATTACTGTAACTGTGTAAAGATGTGTTACATTTGTGCATATTGTGATTACTGTAACTATGTAAAGATGTGTTACATTTGTGTATATTGTGGAGTATTACTGTAACTATGTAAAGATGTGTTACATTTGTGTATATTGTGGAGTGTTACTGTAACTATGTAAAGATTTGTTACATTTGTGTATATTGTGGAGTATTACTGTAACTATGTAAATATGTGTTACATTTGTGTATATTGTGGAGTATTACTGTAACTGTGTAAAGATGTGTTACATTTGTGCATATTGTGGAATATTAATGTAACTATGCTACAGTTGTTTACGTTGCATTTGATTAACTATGTAAAGATGTGTTACATTTGTGTATTTGTGTAATATAACTGTAACTATGTAAAGCTGTGTTACATTTGTGTATATTGTGGAGTATTACTGTAACTATGTAAAGATGTGTTACATTTGTGTATATTGTGGAGTATTACTGAAATTATGTAAAGATGTGTTACATTTGTGTATATTGTGGAGTATTACTGAAATTATGTAAAGATGTGTTACATTTGTGTATATTGTGATTACTGTAACTATGTAAAGATGTGTTACATTTGTGTATATTGTGGAGTATTACTGTAACTATGTAAAGACGTGTTACATTTATGTATATTGTGGAGTATTACTGTAACTATGTAAAGACGTGTTACATTTGTGTATATTGGGGTGTATTACTGTAACTATGTAAAGACGTGTTACATTTGTGTATATTGTGGAGTATTACTGTAACTATGTAAAGATGTGTTATATTTGTGTATATTATGGAGTATTACTGTAACTATGTAAAGACGTGTTACATTTGTGTATATTGTGGAGTATTACTGTAACTATGTAAAGATGTATTACATTTGTGTATATTGTGGAATATTACTGTAACTATGCTACACTTGTTTACCTTGCATTTGTTTAACTATGTAAAGATGTGTTACATTTGTGTATATTGTGATTACTGTAACTATGTAAAGATGTGTTACATTTGTGTATATTGTGGAATATTACTGTAACTATATAAAGATGTGTTACATTTGTGTATATTGTTTTTACTGTACCTATGTAAAGATGTGTTACATTTGTGTATATTGTGGAATATTACTGTAACTATGTAAAGATGTCTTACATTTGTGTATATTGTGGAGTATTACTGTAACTATGTAAAGATGTATTACATTTGTGTATATTGTGGAATATTATTGTAACTAAGGCTACGCTTGTTTACGTTGCACTTTTTTAACTATGTAAAGCTGTGTTACATTTGTGTATATTGTGATTACTGTAACTATGTAAAGATGTGTTACATTTGTGTATATTGTGGAGTATTATTTTAACTATGTAAAGATGTGTTATATTTGTGTATATTGTGGAGTATTACTGTAACTATGTAAGATGCGTTACATTTGTGTATATTATGATTACTGTAACTATGTAAAGATGTGTTACATTTGTGTATATTGTGGAATATTACTGTAACTATGTAAATATGGGTCATATTTGAGTATAATGTGGAGTACTACTGTAACTATGTAAAGATGTGTTATATTTGTATATATTGTGATTACTGTAACTATGTAAAGATATGTTACATTTGTGTATATTGTGATTACTGTAACTATGTAAAGATGTGTTACATTTGTGTATATTGTGGAGTATTACTGTAACTATGTAAAGATGTGTTACATTTGTGTATATTGTGGAGTATTATTGTAACTATGTAAAGATGTGTTACATTTGTGTATATTGTGGAGTGTTACTGTAACTATGTAAAGATTTGTTACATTTGTGTATATTGTGGAGTATTACTGTAACTATGTAAATATGTGTTTACATTTGTGTATATTGTGGAGTATTACTGTAACTGTGTAAAGATGTGTTACATTTGTGCATATTGTGGAATATTAATGTAACTATGCTACAGTTGTTTACGTTGTATTTGATTAACTATGTAAAGATGTGTTATATTTGTGTATTTGTGTAATATAACTGTAACTATGTAAAGCTGTGTTTACATTTGTGTATATTGTGGAGTATTACTGTAACTATGTAAAGATGTGTTACATTTGTTTATATTGTGGAGTATTAGTGTAACTATGTAAAGATGTGTTACATTTGTGTATATTGTGGAGTATTACTGAAACTATGTAAAGATGTGTTACATTTGTGTATATTGTGGAGTATTACTGAAATTATGTAAAGATGTGTTACATTTGTGTATATTGTGATTACTGTAACTATGTAAAGATGTGTTACATTTGTGTATGTTGTGGAGTATTACTGTAACTATGTAAAGACGTGTTACATTTGTGTATATTGGGGAGTATTACTGTAACTATGTAAAGATGTGTTATATTTGTGTATATTATGGAGTATTACTGTAACTATGTAAAGACGTGTTACATTTGTGTATATTGTGGAGTATTACTGTAACTATGTAAAGATGTATTACATTTGTGTATATTGTGGAATATTACTGTAACTATGTAAAGATGTCTTACATTTGTGTATATTGTGGAGTATTACTGTAACTAAGCTACGCTTGTTTACGTTGCACTTGTTTAACTATGTAAAGCTGTGTTACATTTGTGTATATTGTGATTACTGTAACTATGTAAAGATGTGTTACATTTGTGTATATTGTGGAGTATTATTTTAACTATGTAAAGATGTGTTATATTTGTGTATATTGTGGAGTATTACTGTAACTATGTAAGATGCGTTACATTTGTGTATGTTGTGATTACTGTAACTATGTAAAGATGTGTTACATTTGTGTATATTGTGGAATATTACTGTAACTATGTAAATATGGGTCATATTTGAGTATAATGTGGAGTACTACTGTAACTATGTAAAGATGTGTTATATTTGTATATATTGTGATTACTGTAACTATGTAAAGGATATGTTACATTTGTGTATATTGTGATTACTGTAACTATGTAAAGATGTGTTACATTTGTGTATATTGTGGAGTATTACTGTAACTATGTAAAGATGTGTTACATTTGTGTATATTGTGGAGTATTATTGTAACTATGTAAAGATGTGTTACATTTGTGTATATTGTGGAGTGTTACTGTAACTATGTAAGATTTGTTACATTTGTGTATATTGTGGAGTATTACTGTAACTATGTAAATATGTGTTACATTTGTGTATATTGTGGAGTATTACTGTAACTGTGTAAAGATGTGTTACATTTGTGCATATTGTGGAATATTAATGTAACTATGCTACAGTTGTTTACGTTGTATTTGATTAACTATGTAAAGATGTGTTACATTTGTGTATTTGTGTAATATAACTGTAACTATGTAAAGCTGTGTTACATTTGTGTATATTGTGGAGTATTACTGTAACTATGTAAAGATGTGTTACATTTGTTTATATTGTGGAGTATTAGTGTAACTATGTAAAGATGTGTTACATTTGTGTATATTGTGGAGTATTACTGAAACTATGTAAAGATGTGTTACATTTGTGTATATTGTGGAGTATTACTGAAATTATGTAAAGATGTGTTACATTTGTGTATATTGTGATTACTGTAACTATGTAAAGATGTGTTACATTTGTGTATGTTGTGGAGTATTACTGTAACTATGTAAAGACGTGTTACATTTGTGTATATTGGGGAGTATTACTGTAACTATGTAAAGATGTGTTATATTTGTGTATATTATGGAGTATTACTGGAACTATGTAAAGACGTGTTACATTTGTGTATATTGTGGAGTATTACTGTAACTATGTAAAGATGTATTACATTTGTGTATATTGTGGAATATTACTGTAACTATGTAAAGATGTCTTACATTTGTGTATATTGTGGAGTATTACTGTAACTATGTAAAGATGTATTACATTTGTGTATATTGTGGAATATTATTGTAACTAAGCTACACTTGTTTACGTTGCACTTGTTTAACTATGTAAAGCTGTGTTACATTTGTGTATATTGTGATTACTGTAACTATGTAAAGATGTGTTACATTTGTGTATATTGTGGAGTATTATTGTAACTATGTAAAGATGTGTTATATTTGTGTATATTGTGGAGTATTACTGTAACTATGTAAGATGCGTTACATTTGTGTATATTGTGATTATTGTAACTATGTAAAGATGTGTTACATTTGTGTATATTGTGGAATATTACTGTAACTATGTAAATATGTGTCATATTTGAGTATAATGTGGAGTACTACTGTAACTATGTAAAGATGTGTTATATTTGTATATATTGTGATTACTGTAACTATGTAAAGATATGTTACATTTGTGTATATTGTGATTACTGTAACTATGTAAAGATGTGTTACATTTGTGTATATTGTGGAGTATTACTGTAACTATGTAAAGATGTGTTACATTTGTGTATATTGTGGAGTATTATTGTAACTATGTAAAGATGTGTTACATTTGTGTATATTGTGATTACTGTAACAATGTAAAGAGGTATTACATTTGTTTATATTGTGTAATATAACTGTAACTATGTAAAGATGTGTTACATTTGTGTATATTGTGGAGTATTACTGTAACTATGTAAAGATGTGTTACATTTACGTATATTGTGGAGTATTACTGTAACTATGTAAAGATGTGTTACATTTGTGTATATTGTGATTACTGTAACTATGTAAAGCTGTGTTACATTTGTGTATATTGTGGAGTATTACTGTAACTATGTAAAGATGTCTTACATTTGTGTATATTGTGGAGTATTACTGTAACTATGTAAAGATGTGTTACATTTGTGTATATTGTGGAGTATTACTGTAACTATGTAAAGATGTGTTACATTTGTGTATATTGTGGAGTATACTGTAACTATGTAAAGATGTGTTACATTTGTGTATATTGTGATTACTGTAACTATGTAAAGATGTGTTATATTTCTGTGTATTGTAGAGTACTACTGTAATTATGTAAAGACATGGTACATTTGTGTATATTGTGGAGTATTACTGTAACTTTTTAAAGATGTGTAACATTTGTGTGTATTGTGATTACTGTAACTATGTAAAGATGTGTTACATTTGTTTATATTGTGGAATATTACTGTAACTATGCTACACTTGTTTAAGTTGCATTTGTTTAACTGTTAAAGATGTGTTACATTTGTGTATAATGTGATTACTGTAACTATGTAAAGATGTGTTATATTTCTGTGTATTGTAGAGTACTACTGTAATTATGTAAAGACATGGGTACATTTGTGTATATTGTGGAGTATTACTGTAACTTTTTAAAGATGTGTAACATTTGTGTGTATTGTGATTACTGTAACTATGTAAAGATGTGTTACATTTGTGTATATTGTGGAGTATTACTGTAACTATCTAAAGATGTGTTACATTTTGTGTATATTGTGATTACTGAAACTATGTAAAGCTGTGTTATATTTTTGAATATTGTGGAATATCACTGTAACTATGTAAAGATGTGTTAGATTTGTGTATATTGTGGAATATTACCGTAACAATGTAAAGAGGTATTACATTTGTTTATATTGTGTAATATAACTGTAACTATGTATAGATGTGTTACATTTGTGTATATTGTGGAGTATTACTGTAACTATGTAAAGATGTGTTACATTTGTGTATATTGTGGAGTATTACTGTAACTATGTAAAGATGTGTTTACATTTGTGTATATTGTGGAGTATTACTGTAACTATGTAAAGATGTATTACATTTGTGTATATTGTGGAATATTACTATAACTATGCTACACTTGTTTACGGTTGCATTTGTTTAACTATGTAAAGATGTGTTACATTTGTGTATATTGTGATTCCTGTAACTATGTAAAGATGTGTTACATTTGTGTATATTGTGATTACTGTAACTATGTAAAGATGTGTTACATTTCTGTATATTGTGGAGTATTACTGTAACTATGTAAAGACGTGTTACATTTGTGTATATTGTGGAATATTACTGTAACTATGTAAAGATGTGTTACATTTGTGTATATTTTGGAGTATTACTGTAACTATGTAAAGATGTGTTACATTTGTGTATATTGTGGAGTATTACTCTTACTACGTAATGATGGTGTTACATTTGTGTATATTGTGGAATATTACTGTAACAATGTAAAGATGTGTTACATTTGTTTATATTGTGATTACTGTACCTATGTAAAGATGTGTTACATTTGTTTATATTGTCGGAGTATTACTGTAACTATGTAAAGATGTGTAACATTTGTGTATATTGTGGAATATTACTGTAACTATGTAAAGATGTGTTACATTTGTGTATATTGTGGAGTATTACTGTAACTATGTAAAGATGTGTTACATTTGTGTATATTGTGATTACTGTAACTATGTAAACATGTGTTACATTTGTGTATATTGTGGAATATTACTGTAACTATGTAAAGATGTGTTACATTTGTGTATATTGTGGAATATTACTGTAACAATGTAAAGATGTGTTACATTTGTTTATATTGTGTAAAATAACTGTAACTATGTATAGATGTGTTACATTTGTGTATATGGTGGAGTATTACTGTAACTATGTAAAGACGTGTTACATTTGTGTATATTGTGGAGCATTACTGTAACTATGCTATACTTGTTTACATTGCATTTGTTTAACTATGTAAAGACGTGTAACATTTGTGTATATTGTGGGAGCATTACTGTAACTATGCTACACTTGTTTATGTTGCATTTGTTTAACTATGTAAAGATGTTTTACATTTGTGTATAATGTGGAATATTACTATAACTATGGTACACTTGTTTACGTTGCATTTGTTTAACTATGTAAAGTTGTTTTATATTTGGGTATATTGTGATTACTCTAACTATGTAAAGATGTGTTATATTTGTGTATATTGTGATTACTGCAAGTATGTAAAGATGTGGTTACATTTCTGTATATTGTGGAGCATTACTGTAACTATGCTATACTTGTTTACGTTGCATTTGTTTAACTATGTAAAGATGTGTTACATTTGTTTATATTGTGGAGTATTACTGTAACTATGTAAAGATGTATTACATTGGTGTATATTGTGGACTATTACTATAACTATGCTACACTTGTTTACGTTGCATTTGTTTAACTATGTAAAGATGTGTTACATTTGTGTATATTGTGGAGTATTACTGTAACTATGTAAAGATGTGTTACATTTGCGTATATTGTGGAGTATTATTGTAACTATGTAAAGATGTGTTACATTTGTGTATATTGTGGAGTATTACTGTAACTATGTAAAGATGTGTTACATTTGTGTATATTGTGATTACTGTAACTATGTAAAGATGTGTTACATTTGTGTATATTGTGGAATATTACTGTAACTATGTAAAGATGTGTTACATTTGTGTATATTGTGGAATTATACTGTAACAATGTAAAGATGTGTTACGTTTGTTTATATTGTGTAATATAACTGTAACTATGTATAGATGTGTTACATTTGTGTATATTGTGGAGTATTACTGTAACTATGTAAAGATGTGTTACATTTGTGTATATTGTGATTACTGTAACTATGTAAAGACGTGTTACATTTATGTATATTGTGGAGCATTAGTGTAACTATGCTACACTTGTTTACGTTGCAATTGTTTAACTATGTAAAGACGTGTTACATTTGTCTATATTGTGGAGCATTACTGTAACTATGCTACACTTGTTTACGTTGCATTTGTTTAACTATGTAAAGATGTATTACATTTGTGTATATTGTGGAATATTACTATAGCTATGCTAACTTGTTATGTTGCATTTGTTTAACTATGTAAAGATGTTTTACATTTGTGTATAATGTGGAATATTACTATAACTATGCTACACTTGTTTACGTTGCATTTGTTTAACTATGTAAAGATGTTTTACATATGGGTATATTGTTATTACTCTAACTATGTAAAGATGTGTTATATTTGTGTATATTGTGATTACTGCAAGTATGTAAAGATGTGTTACATTTCTGTATATTGTGGAGCATTACTGTAACTATGCTACACTTGTTTACATTGCATTTCTTTAACTATGTAAAGATGTGTTACATTTGTGTATATTGAGGAGTATTACTGTAACTATGTAAAGATGTGTTACATTTGCGTATATTGTGGAGTATTACTGTAACTATGTAAAGATGTGTTACATTTGCGTATATTGTGGAGTATTACTGAAACTATGTAAAGATGTGTTACATTTGCATATATTGTGGAGTATTACTGTAACTATGTAAAGATGTGTTACATTTGTGTATATTGTGGAATATTACTGTAACAATGTAAAGATGTGTTACATTTGTTTATATTATGCTATATAACTGTAACTATGTAAACATGTGTTACATTTGTGTATATTGTGGAATATTACTGTAACTATGTAAAGATGTTGTTACATTTGTGTATCTTGTGGAGTATTACTGTAACTATGTAAAGATGTGTTACATTTGTGTATATTGTGGAGTATTACTGTAACTATGTAAAGATGTATTACATTTGTGTATATTCTGGAATATTACTATAACTATGCTACACTTGTTTACGTTGCATTTGTTTAACTATGTAAAGATGTGTTACATTTCTGTATATTGTGATTACTGTAAGTATGTAAAGACGTGTTACATTTGTGTATATTGTGGAGCATTACTGTAACTATGCTACACTTGTTTACATTGCATTTGTTTAACTATGTAAAGACGTGTTACATTTGTGTATGTTTAACTATGTAAAGATGTGTTACATTTGTGTATATTGTGGAGTATTACTGTAACTATGAAAAGATGTGTTACATTTGCGTATATTGTGGAGTATTACTGTAACTATGTAAAGATGTGTTACATTTGTGTATATTGTGGAGTATTACTGTAACTATGTAAAGATGTGTTACATTTGTGTATATTGTGATTACTGTAACTATGTAAAGATGTGTTACATTTGTGTATATTGTGGAATATTACTGTAACTATGTAAAGACGTGTTATATTTGTGTATATTGTGGAATATTATTGTAAAAATGTAAAGATGTGTTACATTTGTGTATATTGTGATTACTGTAACTATGTAAAGATGTGTTACATTTGTGTATATTGTGGAATATTACTGTAACTATGTAAAGATGTGTTACATTGTGTATATTGTGGAATTATACTGTAACAATGTAAAGATGTGTTTACATTTGTTTATATTGTGTAATATAACTGAAACTATGTATAGATGTGTTACATTTGTGTATATTGTGGAGTATTACTGTAACTATGTAAAGATGTGTTACATTTGTGTATATTGTGATTACTGTAACTATGTAAAGACGTGTTACATTTGTGTATATTGTGGAGCATTACTGTAACTATGCTATACTTGTTTACGTTGCAATTGTTTAACTAAGTAAAGACGTGTTACATTTGTCTATATTGTGGAGCATTACTGTAACTATGCTACACTTGTTTACGTTGCATTTGTTTAACTATGTAAAGATGTATTACATTTGTGTATATTGTGGAATATTACTATAACTATGCTCCACTTGTTTACGTGCATTTGTTTAACTATGTAAAGATGTTTTACATTTGTGTATAATGTGGAATATTACTATAACTATGCTACACTTGTTTACGTTGCATTTGTTTAACTATGTAAAGATGTTTTACATTTGGGTATATTGTTATTACTCTAACTATGTAAAGATGTGTTATATTTGTGTATATTGTGATTACTGCAAGTATGTAAATATGTGTTACATTTCTGTATATTGTGGAGCATTACTGTAACTATGCTACACTTGTTTACGTTGCATTTCTTTAACTATGTAAAGATGTGTTACTTTGTATATATTGTGGAGTATTACTGTAACTATGTAAAGATGTGTTACATTTGCGTATATTGTAGAGTATTACTGTAACTATGTAAAGATGTGTTACATTTGTGTATATTGTGATTACTGTAACTATGTAAAGATGTGTTACATTTGTGTATATTGTGGAATATTACTGTAACAATGTAAAGACGTGTTATATTTGTGTATATTGTGGAATATTATTGTAAAAATGTAAAGATGTGTTACATTTGTGTATATTGTGATTACTGTAACTATGTAAAGATGTGTTACATTTGTGTATATTGTGGAATATTACTGTAACTATGTAAAGATGTGTTACATTTGTGTATATTGTGGAATATTACTGTAACTATGTAAAGATGTGTTACATTTGTGTATATTGTGGAATTATACTGTAACAATGTAAAGATGTGTTACATTTGTTTATATTGTGTAATATAACTGAAACTATGTATAGATGTGTTACATTTGTGTATATTGTGGAGTATTACTGTAACTATGTAAAGATGTGTTACATTTGTGTATATTGTGATTACTGTAACTATGTAAAGACGTGTTACATTTGTGTATATATATTGTGGAGCATTACTGTAACTATGCTACACTTGTTTACGTTGCAATTGTTTAACTAAATAAAGACGTGTTACATTTGTCTATATTGTGGAGCATTACTGTAACTATGCTACACTTGTTTACGTTGCATTTGTTTAACTATGTAAAGATGTATTACATTTGTGTATATTGTGGAATATTACTATAACTATGCTCCACTTGTTTACGTTGCATTTGTTTAACTATGTAAAGATGTTTTACATTTGTGTATAATGTGGAATATTACTATAACTATGCTACACTTGTTTACGTTGCATTTGTTTAACTATGTAAAGATGTTTTACATTTGGGTATATTGTGGAATATTACTGTAACTATGTAAAGATGTGTGACATTTGTGTATATTGTGGAGTATTACTGTAACATTGTAAAGATGTGTTACATTTGTGTATATTGTGGAGTATTACTGTAACTATGTAAAGATGTATTACATTTGTGTATATTCTGGAATATTACTATAACTATGCTACACTTGTTTACGTTGCATTTGTTTAACTATGTAAAGATGTGTTACATTTCTGTATATTGTGATTACTGTAAGTATGTAAAGACGTGTTACATTTGTGTATATTGTGGAGCATTACTGTAACTATACTACACTTGTTTACATTGCATTTGTTTAACTATGTAAAGACGTGTTACATTTGTGTATATTGTAGAGCATTATTGTAACTATGCTACACTTGTTTATGTTGCATTTGTTTAACTGTGTAAAGATGTATTACATTTGTGTATAATGTGGAATATTACTATAACTATGCTACACTTGTTTACGTTGCATTTGTTTAACTATGTAAAGTTGTTTTACATTTGGGTATATTGTGATTACTCTAACTATGTAAAGATGTGTTATATTTGTGTTTATTGTGATTACTGCAAGTATGTAAAGATGTGTTACATTTCTTTATACTGTGGAGCATTACGGTAACTATGCTACACTTGTTTACGTTGCATTTGTTTAAGTATGTAAAGATGTGTTACATGTGTTTATATTGTGGAGTATTACTGTAACTATGTAAAGATGTATTACATTTGTGTATATTGTGGACTATTACTATAACTATGCTACACTTGTTTACGTTGCATTTGTTTAACTATGTAAAGATGTGTTACATTTGTGTATATTGTGGAGTATTACTGTAACTATGTAAAGATGTGTTACATTTGTGTATATTGTGGAGTATTACTGTAACCATGTAAAGATGTGTTACATTTGTGTATATTGTGATTACTGTAACTATGTAAAGATGTGTTACATTTGTGTATATTGTGGAATATTACTGTAACTATGTAAAGATGTGTTATATTTGTGTATATTGTGGAATATTATTGTAAAAATGTAAAGATGTGTTACATTTGTGTATATTGTGATTACTGTAACTATGTAAAGATGTGTTACATTTGTGTATATTGTGGAATATTACTGTAACTATGTAAAGATGTGTTACATTTGTGTATATTGTGGAATTATACTGTAACAATGTAAAGATGTGTTACATTTGTTTATATTGTGTAATATAACTGTAACTATGTATAGATGTGTTACATTTGTGTATATTGTGGAGTATTACTGTAACTATGTAAAGATGTGTTACATTTGTGTATATTGTGATTACTGTAACTATGTAAAGACGTGTTACATTTGTGGATATTGTGGAGCATTACTGTAACTATGCTACAGTTGTTTACGTTGCAATTGTTTAACTATGTAAAGACGTGTTACATTTGTCTATATTGTGGAGCATTACTGTAACTATGCTACACTTGTTTACGTTGCATTTGTTTAACTATGTAAAGATGTATTACATTTGTGTATATTGTGGAATATTACTATAACTATGCTACACTTGTTTACGTTGCATTTGTTTAACTATGTAAAGATGTTTTACATTTGTGTATAATGTGGAATATTACTATAACTATGCTACACTTGTTTACGTTGCATTTGTTTAACTATGTAAAGATGTTTTACATTTGGGTATATTGTTATTACTCTAACTATGTAAAGATGTGTTATATTTGTGTATATTGTGATTACTGCAAGTATGTAAATATGTGTTACATTTCTGTATATTGTGGAGCATTACTGTAACTATGCTACACTTGTTTACGTTGCATTTCTTTAACTATGTAAAGATGTGTTACATTTGTGTATATTGTGGAGTATTACTGTAACTATGTAAAGATGTGTTACATTTGCGTATATTGTGGAGTATTACTGTAACTATGTAAAGATGTGTTACATTTGCGTATATTGTGGAGTATTACTGTAACTATGTAAAGATGTGTTACATTTGTGTATATTGTGGAGTATTACTGTAACTATGTAAAGATGTGTTACATTTGTGTATATTGTGATTACTGTAACTATGTAAAGATGTGTTACATTTGTGTATATTGTGGAATATTACTGTAACTATGTAAAGATGTGTTATATTTGTGTATATTGTGGAATATTATTGTAAAAATGTAAAGATGTGTTACATTTGTGTATATTGTGATTACTGTAACTATGTAAAGATGTGTTACATTTGTGTATATTGTGGAATATTACTGTAACTATGTAAAGATGTGTTACATTTGTGTATATTGTGGAATTATACTGTAACAATGTAAAGATGTGTTACATTTGTTTATATTGTGTAATATAACTGTAACTATGTATAGATGTGTTACATTTGTGTATATTGTGGAGTATTACTGTAACTATGTAAAGATGTGTTACATTTGTGTATATTGTGATTACTGTAACTATGTAAAGACGTGTTACATTTGTGTATATTGTGGAGCATTACTGTAACTATGCTACACTTGTTTACGTTGCAATTGTTTAACTATGTAAAGACGTCTTACATTTGTCTATATTGTGGAGCATTACTGTAACTATGCTACACTTGTTTACGTTGCATTTGTTTAACTATGTAAAGATGTATTACATTTGTGTATATTGTGGAATATTACTATAACTATGCTCCACTTGTTTACGTTGCATTTGTTTAACTATGTAAAGATGTTTTACATTTGTGTATAATGTGGAATATTACTATAACTATGCTACACTTGTTTACGTTGCATTTGTTTAACTATGTAAAGATGTTTTACATTTGGGTATATTGTTATTACTCTAACTATGTAAAGATGTGTTATATTTGTGTATATTGTGATTACTGCAAGTATGTAAATATGTGTTACATTTTTGTATATTGTGGAGCATTACTGTAACTATGCTACACTTGTTTACGTTGCATTTCTTTAACTATGTAAAGATGTTTTACATTTGTATATATTGTGGAGTATTACTGTAACTATGTAAAGATGTGTTACATTTGTGTATATTGTGGAATATTACTGTAACTATGTAAAGATGTGTTACATTTGTGTATATTGTGGAGTATTACTGTAACTATGTAAAGATGTGTTATATTTGTGTATATTGTGGAGTATTACTGTAACTATGTAAAGATGTATTACATTTGTGTATATTCTGGAATATTACTATAACTATGCTACACTTGTTTACGTTGCATTTGTTTAACTATGTAAAGATGTGTTACATTTCTGTATATTGTGATTACTGTAAGTATGTAAAGACGTGTTACATTTGTGTATATTGTGGAGCATTACTGTAACTATGCTACACTTGTTTACATTGCATTTGTTTAACTATGTAAAGACGTGTTACATTTGTGTATATTGTGGAGCATTATTGTAACTATGCTACACTTGTTTATGTTGCATTTGTTTAACTGTGTAAAGATGTATTACATTTGTGTATAATGTGGAATATTACTATAACTATGCTACACTTGTTTACGTTGCATTTGTTTAACTATGTAAAGATGTGTTACATTTGTGTATATTGTGGAGTATTACTGTAACTATGTAAAGATGTGTTACATTTGTGTATATTGTGGAGTATTACTGTAACTATGTAAAGATGTGTTACATTTGTGTATATTGTGATTACTGTAACTATGTAAAGATATGTTACATTTGTGTATATTGTGGAATATTACTGTAACTATGTAAAGATGTGTTATATTTGTGTATATTGTGGAATATTATTGTAAAAATGTAAAGATGTGTTACATTTGTGTATATTGTGATTACTGTAACTATGTAAAGATGTGTTACATTTGTGTATATTGTGGAATATTACTGTAACTATGTAAAGATGTGTTACATTTGTGTATATTGTGGAATTATACTGTAACAATGTAAAGATGTGTTACATTTGTTTATATTGTGTAATATAACTGTAACTATGTATAGATGTGTTCCATTTGTGTATATTGTGGAGTATTACTGTAACTATGTAAAGATGTGTTACATTTGTGTATATTGTGATTACTGTAACTATGTAAAGACGTGTTACATTTGTGGATATTGTGGAGCATTACTGTAACTATGCTACAGTTGTTTACGTTGCAATTGTTTAACTATGTAAAGACGTGTTACATTTGTCTATATTGTGGAGCATTACTGTAACTATGCTACACTTGTTTACGTTGCATTTGTTTAACTATGTAAAGATGTATTACATTTGTGTATATTGTGGAATATTACTATAACTATGCTACACTTGTTTACGTTGCATTTGTTTAACTATGTAAAGATGTTTTACATTTGTGTATAATGTGGAATATTACTATAACTATGCTACACTTGTTTACGTTGCATTTGTTTAACTATGTAAAGATGTTTTACATTTGGGTATATTGTTATTACTCTAACTATGTAAAGATGTGTTATATTTGTGTATATTGTGATTACTGCAAGTATGTAAATATGTGTTACATTTCTGTATATTGTGGAGCATTACTGTAACTATGCTACACTTGTTTACGTTGCATTTCTTTAACTATGTAAAGATGTGTTACATTTGTGTATATTGTGGAGTATTACTGTAACTATGTAAAGATGTGTTACATTTGCGTATATTGTGGAGTATTACTGTAACTATGTAAAGATGTGTTACATTTGCGTATATTGTGGAGTATTACTGTAACTATGTAAAGATGTGTTACATTTGTGTATATTGTGGAGTATTACTGTAACTATGTAAAGATGTGTTACATTTGTGTATATTGTGATTACTGTAACTATGTAAAGATGTGTTACATTTGTGTATATTGTGGAATATTACTGTAACTATGTAAAGATGTGTTATATTTGTGTATATTGTGGAATATTATTGTAAAAATGTAAAGATGTGTTACATTTGTGTATATTGTGATTACTGTAACTATGTAAAGATGTGTTACATTTGTGTATATTGTGGAATATTACTGTAACTATGTAAAGATGTGTTACATTTGTGTATATTGTGGAATTATACTGTAACAATGTAAAGATGTGTTACATTTGTTTATATTGTGTAATATAACTGTAACTATGTATAGATGTGTTACATTTGTGTATATTGTGGAGTATTACTGTAACTATGTAAAGATGTGTTACATTTGTGTATATTGTGATTACTGTAACTATGTAAAGACGTGTTACATTTGTGTATATTGTGGAGCATTACTGTAACTATGCTACACTTGTTTACGTTGCAATTGTTTAACTATGTAAAGACGTCTTACATTTGTCTATATTGTGGAGCATTACTGTAACTATGCTACACTTGTTTACGTTGCATTTGTTTAACTATGTAAAGATGTATTACATTTGTGTATATTGTGGAATATTACTATAACTATGCTCCACTTGTTTACGTTGCATTTGTTTAACTATGTAAAGATGTTTTACATTTGTGTATAATGTGGAATATTACTATAACTATGCTACACTTGTTTACGTTGCATTTGTTTAACTATGTAAAGATGTTTTACATTTGGGTATATTGTTATTACTCTAACTATGTAAAGATGTGTTATATTTGTGTATATTGTGATTACTGCAAGTATGTAAATATGTGTTACATTTTTGTATATTGTGGAGCATTACTGTAACTATGCTACACTTGTTTACGTTGCATTTCTTTAACTATGTAAAGATGTTTTACATTTGTATATATTGTGGAGTATTACTGTAACTATGTAAAGATGTGTTACATTTGTGTATATTGTGGAATATTACTGTAACTATGTAAAGATGTGTTACATTTGTGTATATTGTGGAGTATTACTGTAACTATGTAAAGATGTGTTATATTTGTGTATATTGTGGAGTATTACTGTAACTATGTAAAGATGTATTACATTTGTGTATATTCTGGAATATTACTATAACTATGCTACACTTGTTTACGTTGCATTTGTTTAACTATGTAAAGATGTGTTACATTTCTGTATATTGTGATTACTGTAAGTATGTAAAGACGTGTTACATTTGTGTATATTGTGGAGCATTACTGTAACTATGCTACACTTGTTTACATTGCATTTGTTTAACTATGTAAAGACGTGTTACATTTGTGTATATTGTGGAGCATTATTGTAACTATGCTACACTTGTTTATGTTGCATTTGTTTAACTGTGTAAAGATGTATTACATTTGTGTATAATGTGGAATATTACTATAACTATGCTACACTTGTTTACGTTGCATTTGTTTAACTATGTAATGTTGTTTTACATTTGGGTATATTGTGATTACTCTAACTATGTAAAGATGTGTTATATTTGTGTTTATTGTGATTACTGCAAGTATGTAAAGATGTGTTACATTTCTGTATACTGTGGAGCATTACGGTAACTATGCTACACTTGTTTACGTTGCATTTGTTTAAGTATGTAAAGATGTGTTACATGTGTTTATATTGTTGAGTATTACTGTAACTATGTAAAGATGTATTACATTTGTGTATATTGTGGACTATTACTATAACTATGCTACACTTGTTTACGTTGCATTTGTTTAACTATGTAAAGATGTGTTACATTTGTGTATATTGTGGAGTATTACTGTAACTATGTAAAGATGTGTTACATTTGCGTATATTGTGGAGTATTACTGTAACTATGTAAAGATGTGTTACATTTGTGTATATTGTGGAGTATTACTGTAACTATGTAAAGATGTGTTACATTTGTGTATATTGTGATTACTGTAACTATGTAAAGATGTGTTACATTTGTGTATATGGTGGAATATTACTGTAACTATGTAAAGATGTGTTACTATTTGTGTATATTGTGGAATATTATTGTAAAAATGTAAAGATGTGTTACATTTGTGTATATTGTGATTACTGTAACTATGTAAAGATGTGTTACATTTGTGTATATTGTGGAATATTACTGTAACTATGTAAAGATGTGTTACATTTGTGTATATTGTGGAATTATACTGTAACAATGTAAAGATGTGTTACATTTGTTTATATTGTGTAATATAACAGTAACTATGTATAGATGTGTTACATTTGTGTATATTGTGGAGTATTACTGTAACTATGTAAAGATGTGTTACATTTGTGTATATTGTGATTACTGTAACTATGTAAAGACGTGTTACATTTGTGGATATTGTGGAGCATTACTGTAACTATGCTACACTTGTTTACGTTGCAATTGTTTAACTATGTAAAGACGTGTTACATTTGTCTATATTGTGGAGCATTACTGTAACTATGCTACACTTGTTTACGTTGCATTTGTTTAACTATGTAAAGATGTATTACATTTGTGTATATTGTGGAATATTACTATAACTATGCTACACTTGTTTACGTTGCATTTGTTTAACTATGTAAAGATGTTTTACATTTGTGTATAATGTGGAATATTACTATAACTATGCTACACTTGTTTACGTTGCATTTGTTTAACTATGTAAAGATGTTTTACATTTGGGTATATTGTTATTACTCTAACTATGTAAAGATGTGTTATATTTGTGTATATTGTGATTACTGCAAGTATGTAAATATGTGTTACATTTCTGTATATTGTGGAGCATTACTGTAACTATGCTACACTTGTTTACGTTGCATTTCTTTAACTATGTAAAGATGTGTTACATTTGTGTATATTGTGGAGTATTACTGTAGCTATGTAAAGATGTGTTACATTTGCGTATATTGTGGAGTATTACTGTAACTATGTAAAGATGTGTTACATTTGCGTATATTGTGGAGTATTACTGAAACTATGTAAAGATGTGTTACATTTGCGTATATTGTGGAGTATTACTGTAACTATGTAAAGATGTGTTACATTTGTGTATATTCTGGAATATTACTATAACTATGCTACACTTGTTTACGTTGCATTTGTTTAACTATGTAAAGATGTGTTACATTTGCGTATATTGTGGAGTATTACTGTAACTATGTAAAGATGTATTACATTTGTGTATATTCTGGAATATTACTATAACTATGCTACACTTGTTTACGTTGCATTTGTTTAACTATGTAAAGATGTGTTACATTTCTGTATATTGTGATTACTGTAAGTATGTAAAGACGTGTTACATTTGTGTATATTGTGGAGCATTACTGTAACTATGCTACACTTGTTTACATTGCATTTGTTTAACTATGTAAAGACGTGTTACATTTGTGTATGTTTAACTATGTAAAGATGTGTTACATTTGTGTATATTGTGGAGTATTACTGTAACTATGAAAAGATGTGTTACATTTGCGTATATTGTGGAGTATTACTGTAACTATGTAAAGATGTGTTACATTTGTGTATATTGTGGAGTATTACTGTAACTATGTAAAGATGTATTACATTTGTGTATATTCTGGAATATTACTATAACTATGCTACACTTGTTTACGTTGCATTTGTTTAACTATGTAAAGATGTGTTACATTTCTGTATATTGTGATTACTGTAAGTATGTAAAGATGTGTTACATTTGTGTATATTGTGGAGTATTACTGTAACTATGTAAAGATGTGTTACATTTGTGTATATTGTGGAGTATTACTGTAAATATGTAAAGATGTGTTACATTTGTGTATACTGTGATTACTGTAACTATGTAAAGATGTGTTACTTTTGTGTATATTGTGTAATATTACTGTAACTATGTAAAGATGTGTTACATTTGTGTATATTGTGGAATATTACTGTAACTATGTAAAGATGTGTTACATTTGTTTATATTGTGTAATATAAATGTAACTATGTATAGATGTGTTACATTTGTGTATATTGTGGAGTATTACTGTAACTATGTAAAGATGTGTTACATTTGTGTATATTTTGATTACTGTAACTATGTAAAGACGTGTTACATTTGTGTATATTGTGGAGCATTACTGTAACTATGCTACACTTGTTTACGTTGCATTTGTTTAACTATGTAAAGACGTGTTATTTTATCTATGTAAAGATGTATTACATTTGTGTATATTGTGGACTAGTATTATAACTATGCTACACTTGTTTACGTTGCATTTGTTTAACTATGTAAAGATGTGTTACATTTGTGTATATTGTGGAGTATTACTGTAACTATGTAAAGATGTGTTACATTTGCGTATATTGTGGAGTATTACTGTAACTATGTAAAGGATGTGTTACATTTGTGTATATTGTGGAGTATTACTGTAACTATGTAAAGATGTGTTACATTTGTGTATATTGTGATTACTGTAACTATGTAAAGATTGTGTTACATTTGTGTATATTGTGGAATATTACTGTAACTATGTAAAGATGTGTTATTTGTGTATATGTGGAATATTATTGTAACAATTCGTAAAGATGTGTTACATTTGTGTATATTGTGAATACAGTAACTATGTAAAGATGTGTTACATTTGTGTATATTGTGGAATATTACTGTAACTATGTAAAGATGTGTTACATTTGTGTATATTGTGGAATTATACTGTAACAATGTAAAGATGTGTTACATTTGTTTATATGTGTAATATAACTGTAACTATGTATAGATCGTGTTACATTTGTGTATATTGTGGACATATTACTGTAACTACTGTAAGATGTGTTACATTTGTGTATATTGTGAATACTGTAACTATGTAAAGACGTGTTACATTTGTCTATATTGTGGAGCATTACTGTAACTATGCTACACTTGTTTACGTTGCATATGTTTAACTATGTAAAGATGTATTACATTTGTGTATATTGTGGAATATTACTATAACTATGCTCCACTTGTTTACGTTTGCATTTGTTTAACTATGTAAAGATGTTTTACATTTGTGTATAATGTGGAATATTACTATAACTATGCTACACTTGTTTACGTTTGCATTTGTTTAACTATGGTAAATTATGTTTTACATTTGGGTATATTGTTATTACTCTAACTATGTAAAGATGTGTTATATTTGTGTATATTGTGATTACTGCAAGTATGTAAATATGTGTTACATTTCTGTATATTGTGGAGCATTACTGTAACTATGCTACACTTGTTTACGTTGCATTTCTTTAAACTATGTAAAGATGTGTTACATTTGTGTATATTGTGGAGTATTACTGTAACTATGTGAAGATGTGTTACATTTGCGTATATTGTAGAGTATTACTGTAACTATGTAAAGATGTGTTACATTTGCGTATATTGTGGAGTATTACTGGTAACTATGTAAAGATGTGTTACATTTGCGTATATTGTGGAGTATTACTGTAACTATGTAAAGATGTGTTACATTTGTGTATATTGTGGAGTATTACTGTAACTATGTAAAGATGTATTACATTTGTGTATATTCTGGAATATTACTATAACTATGCTACACTTGTTTACCTTGCATTTGTTTTAACTATGTAAAAGATGTGTTACATTTCTGTATATTGTGATTACTGTAAGTATGTAAAGACGTGTTACATTTGTGTATATTGTGGAGCAATTACTGTAACTATGCTACACTTGTTTACATTGCATTTCGTTTAACTATGTAAAGACGTGTTACATTTGTGTATGTTTAACTATGTAAAGATGTGTTACATTTGTGTATATTGTGGAGTATTACTGTAACTATGAAAAAGATGTGTTACATTTGCGTATATTGTGGAGTATTACTGTAACTATGTAAAGATTGTTACATTTGTGTATATTGTAGAGTATTACTGTAACTATGTAAAGATGTGTTACATTTGTGTATATTGTGATTACTGTAACAATGTAACAGATGTGTTTACATTTGTGAATATTGTGGAATATTACTGTACTATGTAAAGATGTGTTATATTTGTGTATATTGTGGAATATTATTGTAAAAAATGTTAAAGATGTGTTACCTTTGTGTATATATGTGGAGTATTACAGTAACTATGTAAAGATGTGTTACATTTGCGTATATTGTAGAGTATTACTGTAACTATGTAAAGATGTGTTACACTTTGCGTATATTGTGGGAGTATTACTGTAACTATGTAAAGATGTGTTACATTTGCGTATATTGTGGAGTATTACTGTAACTATGTAAAGATGTGTTACATTTGTGTATATTGTGGAATATTAGTGTAAAAATGTAAAAGATGTGTTACATTTGTTTATATTATGGTATATAACTGTAACTATGTAAAGATGGGTTACATTGTGTTATATTGTGGAATATTACTGTAATCTATCGTAAAGATGTGTTACATTTGTGTATATTGTGGAGTATTACTGTAACTAGTAAAGATGTGTTACATTTGTGTATATTGTGGAGTATTACTGTAACTATGTAAAGATGTATTACATTTGTGTATATTCTGGAATATTACTATAACTATGCTACACTTGTTTACGTTGCATTTGTTTAACGATGTAAAGATGTGTTACATTTCTGTAACATTGTGATTACTGTTAGTATGTAAAGAAGTGTTGCATTTGTGTATATTGTGGAGTATTACTGTACCAATGTAAAGATGTGTTACATTTGTGTAATATTGTGGAGTATTACTGTAAATATGTAAAGATGTGTTACATTTGTGTATATTGTGATTACTGTAACTGTATAAAGATGTGTTACTTTTGTGTATATTGTGGAATATTACTGTAACTATGTAAAGATGTGTTACATTTGTGTATATTGTGGAATATTACTGTAACTATGTAAAGATTGTGTTTACATTTGTTTATATTGTGCAATATAAATGTAACTATGTATAGAATGTGTTACAATTGTGTATATTGTGGAGTATTACTGTAACTATGTAAAGATGTGTTACATTTGTGTATATTTTGATTACTGTAACTATGTAAAGACGTGTTACATTTGTGTATATTGTGGAGCATTACTGTAACTATGCTACACTTGTTTACGTTGCATTTGTTTATCTATGTAAAGATGTATTACATTGTGTATATTGTGGACTATTATTATAACTATGTCTACACTTGTTTACGTTGCATTTGTTTAACTATGTAAAGATGTGTTACCTTTGTGTATATTGTGGAGTATTACTGTAACTATGTAAAGATGTGTTACATTTGCGTATATTGTGGAGTATTACTGTAACTATGTAAAGATGTGTTACATTTGTGTATATTGTGGAGTATTACTGTAACTATGTAAAGATGTGTTACATTTGTGTATATTGTGATTACTGTAACTATGTAAAGATGTGTTACATTTGTGTATATTGTGGAATATTACTGTAACTATGTAAAGATGTGTTACTTTGTGTATATTGTGGAATATTATTGTAACAATGTAAAGATGTGTTACATTTGTGTATATTGTGATTACTGTAACTATGTAAAGATGTGTTACATTTGTGTATATTGTGGAATATTACTGTAAACTATGTAAAGATGTGTTTCATTTGTGTATATTGTGGAATTAATACTGTAACAATGTAAAGATGTGTTACATTTGTTATATTGTGTAATATAACTGTAACTATGTATAGATGTGTTACATTTGTGTATATTGTGGAGGATTACTGTAACTATGTAAAGACGTGTTACATTTGTGTATATTGTGGAGCATTACTGTAACTACTGCTACACTTGTTTACGTTGCAATTGTTTAACTATGTAAAGACGTGTTACATTTGTCTATATTGTTGGAGCATTACTGTAACTATGCTACACTTGTTTACGTTGCATTGTTTAACTATGTAAAGATGTATTACATTTGTGTATATTGTGGAATATTACTATAACTATGCTCCAACTTGTTTACGTTGCATTTGTTTAACTATGTAAAGATTGTTTTACATTTGTGTATAATGTGGAATATTAGTATAACTATGCTACACTTGTTTACGTTGCATTTGTTTAACTATGTAAAGATGTTTTACATTTGGGTATATTGTTATTACTCTAACTATGTAAAGATGTGTTATATTTGTGTATATTGTGATTAACTGCGAGTATGTAAATAGGTGTTACATTTCTGTATATTGTGGAGCATTACTGTAACTATGCTACACTTGTTTACGTTGCATTTCTTTAACTATGTAAAGATGTGTTACATTTGTGTATATTGTGGAGTATTACTGTAACTATGTAAAGATTTGTTACATTTGCGTATATTGTAGAGTATTACTGTAACTATGTAAAGATGTGTTACATTTGCGTATATTGTGGAGTATTATTGTAACTATGTAAAGATGTGTTACATTTGCGTATATTGTGGAGTATTAATGTAACTATGTAAAGATGTGTTACATTTGTGTATATTGTGGAATATTACTGTAACACTGTAAAGATGTGTTACATTTGTTTATATTATGCTATATAACTGTAACTATGTAAAGATGTGTTACATTTGTGTATATTGTGGAATATTACTGTAACTATGTAAAGATGTGTTTACATTGTGTATATTGTGGAGTATTACTGTAACTATGTAAAGATGTGTTACATTTGTGTATATTGTGGAGTATTACTGTAACTATGTAAAGATGTCATTACATTTGTGTATATTCTGGATATTACTATAACCTATGCCTACACTTGTTTAACGTTGCATTTGTTTAACTATGTAAAGATGTGTTACATTTCTGTATATTGTGATTATTGTAAGTATGTAAAGATGTGTTACATTTGTGTATATTGTGGAGTATTACTGTACTATGTAAAGATGTGTACATTTGTGTATATTGTGGAGTATTACTGTAAATATGTAAAGATGTGTTACATTTGTGTATATTGTGATTACTGTAACTATGTAAAGATGTGTTACTATTTGTGTATATTGTGGAATATTACTGTAACTATGTAAAGATGTGTTACATTTGTGTATATTGTGGAATATTACTGTAACTATGTAAAGATGTGTTACATTTGTTCTATATTGTGTAATATAAATGTAACTATGTATAGATGTGTTACATTTGTGTATATTGTGGGAGTATTACTGTAACTATGTAAAGATGTGTTACATTTGTGTATATTTTGATTACTGGAACTATGTAAAGACGTGTTACATTTGTGTATATTGTGGAGCATTACTGTAACTCTGCTACACTTGTTTACGTTGCATATGTTTAACTATGTAAAGACGTTGTTACATTTGTGTATATTGTGGAGCATTACTGTAACTATGCTACACTTGTTTACGTTGCATTTGTTTATCTATGTAAGATGTATTACATTTGTGTATATTGTGGACTATTACTATAACTATGCTACACTTGTTTACGTTGCATTTGTTTAACTATGTAAAAGAAGTGTGTTACATTTGTGTATATTGTGGAGTATTACTGTAACTATGTAAAGATGTGTTACATTTTGCGTATATTGTGGAGTATTACTGTAAATATGTAAAGATGTGTTACATTTGTGTATATTGTGGAGTATTACTGTAACTATGTAAAGATGTGTTACATTTGTGTATATTGTGAGTTACTGTAACTATGTAAAGATGTGTTTACCTTTTGTGTATATTTGTGGAATATTACTGTAACTATGTAAAGATGTGTTATTTGTGTATATTGTGGAATATTATTGTAACAATGTAAAGATGTGTTACATTTGTGTATATTGTGATTACTGTAAACTATGTAAAGATGTGTTACATTTGTGTATATTGTGGAATATTACTGTAACTATGTAAAGATGTGTTACATTTGTGTATATTGTGGAATTATACTGTAACAATGTAAAGATGTGTTTACATTTAGTTTATATTGTGTAATATAACTGTAACTATGTATAGATGTGTTACATTTGTGTATATTGTGGAGTATTACTGTAACTATGTAAAGATGTGTTACATTTTGTGTATATTGTGATTACTTGTAACTATGTAAAGACGTGTTACATTTGTGTATATTGTGGAGCATTACTGTAACTACTGCTACACTTGTTTTACGTTGCAATTGTTTAACTATGTAAAGACGTGTTACATTTGTCTATATTGTGGAGCATTACTGTTACTATGCTACACTTGTTTACGTTGCATTTGTTTAACTATGTAAAGATGTGTTACATTTGTGTATATTGTGGAGTATTACTGTAACTATGTAAAGATGTGTTACATTTGTGTATATTGTGGAGTATTACTGTAACTATGTAAAGATGTATTACATTTTGTGTATATTCTGGAATATTACTATAACTATGCTACACTTGTTTACGTTGCATTTGTTTAACTATGTATAGATGTGTTACATTTCTGTATATTGTGATTACTGTAAGTATGTAAAGACGTGTTACATTTGTGTATATTGTGGAGCATTACTGTAACTATGCTACACTGGTTTACATTGCATTTGTTTAACTATGTAAAGACGTGTTACATTTGTGTATATTGTGGAGCATTACTGTAACTATGCTACACTTGTTTACGTTGCATATGTTTAACTATGTAAACGATGTATTACATTTGGTGTATAATGTGGAATATTACTACAACTATGCTACACTTGTTTACGTTGCATTTGTTTAACTATGTAAAGTTGTTTTACATTTGGGATATTGTGATTTGGATATTGTGATTACTCTAACTATGTAAAGATGTGTTATATTTGTGTTTATTGTGATTACTGCAAGTATGTAAAGATGTGTTACATTTCTGTATATTGTGGAGCATTACTGTAACTATGCTACACTTGTTTACGTTGCATTTGTTTAACTATGTAAAGATGTGTTACATTTGTTTATATTGTGTAGTATTACTGTAACTATGTAAAGATGTATTACATTTGTGTATACTGTGGACTATTACTATAACTATGCTACACTTGTTTACGTGGCATTTGTTTAACTATGTAAAGATGTGTTACATTTGTGTATATTGTGGAGTATTACTGTAACTATGAAAAGATGTGTTACATTTGCGTATATTGTGGAGTATTACTGTAACTATGTAAAGATGTGTTACATTTGTGTATATTGTGGAGTATTACTGTAAGTATGTAAAGATGTGTTACATTTGTGTATATTGTGATTACTGTAACTATGTAAAGATGTGTTACATTTGTGTATATTGTGGAATATTACTGTAACTATGTAAAGATGTGTTATATTTGTGTATATTGTGGAATATTATTGTAAAAATGTAAAGATGTGTTACATTTGTGTATATTGTGATTACTGTAACTATGTAAAGATGTGTTACATTTGTGTATATTGTGGAATATTACTGTAACTATGTAAAGATGTGTTACATTTGTGTATATTGTGGAATTATACTGTAACCATGTAAAGATGTGTTACATTTGTTTATATTGTGTAATATAACTGTAACTATGTATAGATGTGTTACATTTGTATATTGTGGAGCATTACTGTAACTATGTAAAGATGTGTTACATTTGTGTATATTGTGATTACTGTAACTATGTAAAGACGTGTTACATTTGTGAATATTGTGGAGCATTACTGTAACTATGCTACACTTGTTTACGTTGCAATTGTTTAACTATGTAAAGACTTGTTACATTTGTGTATATTGTGGAGCATTACTGTAACTATGCTACACTTGTTTACGTTGCATTTGTTTAACTATGTAAAGATGTATTACATTTGTGTATAATGTGGAATATTACTACAACTATGCTACACTTGTTTACGTTGCATTTGTTTAACTATGTAAAGTTGTTTTACATTTGGGTATATTGTGATTACTCTAACTATGTAAAGATGTGTTATATTTGTGTTTATTGTGATTACTGCAAGTATGTAAAGATGTGTTACATTTGTGTATATTGTGGAGCATTACTGTAACTATGCTACACTTGTTTACGTTGCATTTGTTTAACTATGTAAAGATGTGTTATATTTGCTTATATTGTGGAGTATTACTGTAACTATGTAAAGATGTATTACATTTGTGTATATTGTGGACTATTACTATAACTATGCTACACTTGTTTACGTTGCATTTGTTTAACTATGTAAAGATGTGTTACATTTGTGTATATTGTGGAGTATTACTGTAACTATATAAAGATTTGTTACATTTGCGTATATTGTGGAGTATTACTGTAACTATGTAAAGATGTGTTACATTTGTGTATATTGTGGAGTATTACTGTAACTATGTAAAGATGTGTTACATTTGTGTATATTGTGGAGTATTACTGTAACTATGTAAAGATGTGTTACATTTGCGTATATTGTGGAGTATTACTGTAACTATGTAAAGATGTGTTAAATTTGCGTATATTGTGGAGTATTACTGTAACTATGTAAAGATGTGTTACATTTGTGTATATTGTGGAATATTACCGTAACAATGTAAAGATGTGTTATATTTGTGTATATTGTGGAATATTATTGTAACAATGTAAAGATGTGTTACATTTGTGTATATTGTGATTACTGTAACTATGTAAAGATGTGTTACATTTGTGTATATTGTGGAATATTACTGTAACTATGTAAAGATGTGTTACATTTGTGTATATTGTGGAATTATACTGTAACAATGTAAAGATGTGTTACATTTGTTTATATTGTGTAATATAACTGTAACTATGTATAGATGTGTTACATTTGTGTATATTGTGGAGTATTACTGTAACTATGTAAAGATGTGTTACATTTGTGTATATTGTGATTACTGTAACTATGTAAAGACGTGTTACATTTGTGTATATTGTGGAGCATTACTGTAACTATGCTACACTTGTTTACGTTGCAATTGTTTAACTATGTAAAGACGTGTTACATTTGTCTATATTGTGGAGCATTACTGTAACTATGCTACACTTGTTTACGTTGCATTTGTTTAACTATGTAAAGATGTATTACATTTGTGTATATTGTGGAATATTACTATAACTATGCTAACTTGCTTACGTTGCAGTTGTTTAACTATGTAAAGATGTATTACATTTGTGTATAATGTGGAATATTACTATAACTATGCTACACTTGTTTACGTTGCATTTGTTTAACTATGTAAAGATGTTTTACATTTGGGTATATTGTTATTACTCTAACTATGTAAAGATGTGTTATATTTGTGTATATTGTGATTACTGCGAGTATGTAAAGATGTGTTACATTTCTGTATATTGTGGAGCATTACTGTAACTATGCTACACTTGTTTACGTTGCATTTCTTTAACTATGTAAAGATGTGTTACATTTGTGTATATTGTGGAGTATTACTGTAACTATGTAAAGATGTGTTACATTTGCGTATATTGTGGAGTATTACTGTAACTATGTAAAGATGTGTTACATTTGCGTATATTGTGGAGTATTACTGTAAGTATGTAAAGATGTGTTATATTTGTGTATATTGTGGAATATTACTGTAACAATGTAAAGATGTGTTACATTTGTTTATATTATGCTATATAACTGTAACCTTGTAAAGATGTGTTACATTTGTGTATATTGTGGAATATTACAGTAACTATGTAAAGATGTGTTACATTTGTGTATATTGTGGAGTATTACTGTAACTATGTAAAGATGTGTTACATTTGTGTATATTGGGGAGTAATACTGTAACTATGTAAAGATGTATTACATTTGTGTATATTCTGGAATATTACTATAACTATGCTACACTTGTTTACGTTGCATTTGTTTAACTATGTAAAGATGTGTTACATTTCTGTATATTGTGATTACTGTAAGTATGTAAAGACGTGTTACATTTGTGTATATTGTGGAGCATTACTGTAACTATGCTACACTTGTTTACATTGCATTTGTTTAACTATGTAAAGATGTGTTACATTTGTGTATATTGTGGAGCATTACTGTAACTATGCTACACTTGTTTACGTTGCATTTGTTTAAATATGTAAAGATGTGTTACATTTGCTTATATTGTGGAGTATTAGTGTAACTATGTAAAGATGTATTACATTTGTGTATATTGTGGACTATTACTATAACTATGCTACACTTGTTTACGTTGCATTTGTTTAACTATGTAAAGATGTGTTACATTTGTGTATATTGTGGAGTATTACTGTAACTATGTAAAGATGTGTTACATTTGCGTATATTGTGGAGTATTACTGTAACTATGTAAAGATGTGTTACATTTGTGTATATTGTCTAGTATTACTGTAACTATGTAAAGATGTGTTACATTTGTGTATATTGTGATTACTGTAACTATGTAAAGATGTGTTACATTTGTGTATATTGTGGAATATTACTGTAACAATGTAAAGATGTGTTACATTTGTTTATATTATGCTATATAACTGTAACTATGTAAAGATGTGTTACATTTGTGTATATTGTGGAATATTACTGTAACTATGTAAAGATGTGTTACATTTGTGTATATTGTGGAGTATTACTGTAACTATGTAAAGATGTGTTACATTTGTGTATATTGTGGAGTATTACTGTAACTATGTAAAGATGTATTACATTTGTGTATATTCTGGAATATTACTATAACTATGCTACACTTGTTTACGTTGCATTTGTTTAACTATGTAAAGATGTGTTACATTTCTGTATATTGTGATTACTGTAACTATGTAAAGATGTGTTACTTTCGTGTATATTGTGGAATATTACTGTAATTATGTAAAAATGTGTTACATTTGTGTATATTGTGGAATATTACTGTAACAATGTAAAGATGTGTTACATTTGTTTATATTGTGTAATATAAATGTAACTATGTATAGATGTGTTACATTTCTGTATATTGTGGAGTATTACTGTAACTATGTAAAGATGTGTTACATTTGTGTATATTTTGATTACTGTAACTATGTAAAGACGTGTTACATTTGTGTATATTGTGGAGCATTACTGTAACTATGCTACACTTGTTTACGTTGCATTTGTTTAACTATGTAAAGACGTGTTACATTTGTGTATATTGTGGAGCATTACTGTAACTATGCTACACTTGTTTACGTTGCATTTGTTTATCTATGTAAAGATGTATTACATTTGTGTATAATGTGGAATATTACTATAACTATGCTACACTTGTTTACGTTGCATTTGTTTAACTATGTAAAGATGTTTTACATTTGGGTATATTGTGATTACTCTAACTATGTAAAGATGGGTTATATATGTGTATATTGTGATTACGGCAAGTATGTAAAGATGTGTTACATTTCTGTATATTGTGGAGCATTACTGTAACTATGCTACACTTGTTTACGTTGCATTTGTTTAACTATGTAAAGAAGTGTAACATTTGTTTATATTGTGGAGTATTACTGTAACTATGTAAAGAAGTATTACATTTGTGTATATTGTGGACTATTACTATAACTATGCTACACTTGTTTACGTTGCATTTCTTTAACTATGTAAAGATGTGTTACATTTGTGTATATTGTGCAGTATTACTGTAACTATGTAAAGATATGTTACATTTGTGTATATTGTGGAGTATTACTGTAACTATGTAAAGATGTGTTACATTTGTGTATATTGTGGAGTATTAATGTAACTATGTAAATATGTGTTACATTTGTGTATATTGTGGAGTATTACTGTAACTATGTAAAGATGTGTTACATTTGTGTATATTGTGGAGTATTACTGTAACTATGTAAAGATGTGTTACATTTGCGTATATTGTGGAGTATTACTGTAACTATGTAAAGATGTGTTACTTTTGTGTATATTGTGGAATATTACTGTAACTATGTAAAGATGTGTTACATTTGTGTATATTGTGGAATATTACTGTAATAATGTAAAGATGTGTTACATTTGTTTATATTGTGTAATATAAATGTAACTATTTATAGATGTGTTACATTTGTGTATATTGTGGAGTATTACTGTAACTATGTAAAGATGTGTTACATTTGTGTATATTTTGATTACTGTAACTATGTAAAGACGTGTTACATTTGTGTATATTGTGGAGCATTACTGTAACTATGCTACACTTGTTTAAGTTGCATTTGTTTAACTATGTAAAGACGTGTTACATTTGTGTATATCGTGGAGCATTACTGTAACTATGCTACACTTGTTTACGTTGCATTTGTTTATCTATGTAAAGATGTATTACATTTGTGTATAATGTGGAATATTACTATAACTATGCTACACTTGTTTACGTTGCATTTGTTTAACTATGTAAAGATGTTTTACATTTGGGTATATTGTGATTACTCTAACTATGTAAAGATGGGTTATATTTGTGTATATTGTGATTACTGCAAGTATGTAAAGATGTGTTACATTTCTGTATATTGTGGAGCATTATTGTAACTATGCTACACTTGTTTACGTTGCATTTGTTTAACTATGTAAAGATGTGTCACATTTGTTTATATTGTGGAGTATTACTGTAACTATGTAAAGATGTATTACATTTGTGTATATTGTGGAATATTACTATAACTATTCTACACTTGTTTACGTTGCATTTGTTTAACTATGTAAAGATGTGTTACATTTGTGTATATTGTGATTACTGTAACTATGTAAAGATGTGTTACATTTCTGTATATTGTGGAGTACTACTGTAACTATGTAAAGACGTGTGACATTTGTGTATATTGTGGAGTATTACTGTAACTATGTAAAGATGTGTTACATTTGCGTATATTGTGGAGTATTACTGTAACTATGTAAAGATGTGTTACATTTGTGTATATTGTGGAGTATTACTGTAACTATGTAAAGATGTGTTACGTTTGTGTATATTGTGATTATTGTAACTATGTAAAGATGTGTTACATTTGTGTATATTGTGGAATATTACTGTAACTATGTAAAGATGTGTTATATTTGTGTATATTGTGGAATTATACTGTAACAATGTAAAGATGTGTTACATTTGTTTATATTGTGTAATATAACTGTAACTATGTATAGATGTGTTACATTTGTGTATATTGTGGAGTATTACTGTAACTATGTAAAGATGTGTTACATTTGTGTATATTGTGATTACTGTAACTATGTAAAGACGTGTTACATTTGTGTATATTGTGGAGCATTACTGTAACTATGCTACACTTGTTTACGTTGCATTTGTTTAACTATGTAAAGACGTGTTACATTTGTGTATATTGTGGAGCATTACTGTAACTATGCTACACTTGTTTACGTTGCATTTGTTTATCTATGTAAAGATGTATTACATTTGTGTATAATGTGGAATATTACTATAACTATGCTACACTTGTTTACGTTGCATTTGTTTAACTATGTAAAGATGTTTTACATTTGGGTATATTGTGATTACTCTAACTATGTAAAGATGGGTTATATATGTGTATATTGTGATTACGGCAAGTATGTAAAGATGTGTTACATTTCTGTATATTGTGGAGCATTACTGTAACTATGCTACACTTGTTTACGTTGCATTTGTTTAACTATGTAAAGAAGTGTAACATTTGTTTATATTGTGGAGTATTACTGTAACTATGTAAAGAAGTATTACATTTGTGTATATTGTGGACTATTACTATAACTATGCTACACTTGTTTACGTTGCATTTGTTTAACTATGTAAAGATGTGTTACATTTGTGTATATTGTGCAGTATTACTGTAACTATGTAAAGATATGTTACATTTGTGTATATTGTGGAGTATTACTGTAACTATGTTAAGATGTGTTACATTTGTGTATATTGTGGAGTATTAATGTAACTATGTAAATATGTGTTACATTTGTGTATATTGTGGAGTATTACTGTAACTATGTAAAGATGTGTTACATTTGTGTATATTGTGGAGTATTACTGTAACTATGTAAAGATGTGTTACATTTGCGTATATTGTGGAGTATTACTGTAACTATGTAAAGATGTGTTACTTTTGTGTATATTGTGGAATATTACTGTAACTATGTAAAGATGTGTTACATTTGTGTATATTGTGGAATATTACTGTAATAATGTAAAGATGTGTTACATTTGTTTATATTGTGTAATATAAATGTAACTATTTATAGATGTGTTACATTTGTGTATATTGTGGAGTATTACTGTAACTATGTAAAGATGTGTTACATTTGTGTATATTTTGATTACTGTAACTATGTAAAGACGTGTTACATTTGTGTATATTGTGGAGCATTACTGTAACTATGCTACACTTGTTTAAGTTGCATTTGTTTAACTATGTAAAGACGTGTTACATTTGTGTATATCGTGGAGCATTACTGTAACTATGCTACACTTGTTTACGTTGCATTTGTTTATCTATGTAAAGTTGTATTACATTTGTGTATAATGTGGAATATTACTATAACTATGCTACACTTGTTTACGTTGCATTTGTTTAACTATGTAAAGATGTTTTACATTTGGGTATATTGTGATTACTCTAACTATGTAAAGATGGGTGATATTTGTGTATATTGTGATTACTGCAAGTATGTAAAGATGTGTTACATTTCTGTATATTGTGGAGCATTATTGTAACTATGCTACACTTGTTTACGTTGCATTTGTTTAACTATGTAAAGATGTGTCACATTTGTTTATATTGTGGAGTATTACTGTAACTATGTAAAGATGTATTACATTTGTGTATATTGTGGAATATTACTATAACTATTCTACACTTGTTTACGTTGCATTTGTTTAACTATGTAAAGATGTGTTACATTTGTGTATATTGTGATTACTGTAACTATGTAAAGATGTGTTACATTTCTGTATATTGTGGAGTACTACTGTAACTATGTAAAGACGTGTGACATTTGTGTATATTGTGGAGTATTACTGTAACTATGTAAAGATGTGTTACATTTGCGTATATTGTGGAGTATTACTGTAACTATGTAAAGATGTGTTACATTTGTGTATATTGTGGAGTATTACTGTAACTATGTAAAGATGTGTTACGTTTGTGTATATTGTGATTATTGTAACTATGTAAAGATGTGTTACATTTGTGTATATTGTGGAATATTACTGTAACTATGTAAAGATGTGTTATATTTGTGTATATTGTGGAATTATACTGTAACAATGTAAAGATGTGTTACATTTGTTTATATTGTGTAATATAACTGTAACTATGTATAGATGTGTTACATTTGTGTATATTGTGGAGTATTACTGTAACTATGTAAAGATGTGTTACATTTGTGTATATTGTGATTACTGTAACTATGTAAAGATGTGTTACTTTTGTGTATATTGTGGAATATTACTGTAACTATGTAAAGATGAGTTACATTTGTGTATATTGTGGAATATTACTGTAACAATGTAAAGATGTGTTACATTTGTTTATATTGTGTAATATAACTGTAACTATGTATAGATGTGTTACATTTGTGTATATTGTGGAGTATTACTGTAACTATGCTACACTTGTTTACGTTGCATTTGTTTAACTATGTGAAGACGTGTTACATTTGTCTATATTGTGGAGCATTACTGTAACTATGCTACACTTGTTTACGTTGCATTTGTTTAACTATGTAAAGATGTATTACATTTGTGTATATTGTGGAATATTACAATAAATATGCTACACTTGTTTACGTTGCATTTGTTTAACTATGTTAAGTTGTTTTACATTTGGGTATATTGTGATTACTCTAACTATGTAAAGATGTGTTACATTTGTGTATATTGTGGAGTATTACTGTAACTATGTAAAGATGTGTTACATTTGTGTATTATGTGGAGTATTACTGTAACTATGTAAAGATGTGTTACATTTGTGTATTATGTGGAGTATTACTGTAACTATGTAAAGATGTGTTACATTTGTGTATATTGTGGAATATTACTGTAACAATGTAAAGATGTGTTACATTTGTTTATATTGTGTAATATAACTGTAACTATGTATAGATGTGTTACATTTGTGTATATAGTGGAGTATTACTGTAACTATGTAAAGATGTGTTACATTTGTGTATATTGTGGAGTATTACTGTAACTATGTAAAGATGTGTTACATTTGTGTATATTATGATTACTGTAACTATGTAAAGATGTTTTACATTTGTATATATTGTGGAGTATTACTGTAACTATGTAAAGATGTGTTACATTTGTGTATATTATGATTACTGTAACTATGTAAAGATGTGTTACATTTGTGTATATTGTGGAATATCACTGTAAAAATGTAAAGATGTGTTACATTTGTTTATATTGTGGAGCATTACTGTAACTATGTAAAGATGAATTACATTTGTGTACATTCTGGAATATTACTATAACTATGCTACACTTGTTTACGTTGCATTTGTTTAACTATGTAAAGATGTATTACATTTCTGTATATTGTGAAATATTACTATAACTATGCTACTCTTGTTTACGATGCATTTGTTTAACTATGTAAAGATGTTTTACATTTGGGTATATTGTGATTACTCTAACTATGTAAAGATGTGTTACATTTGTGTATATTGTGGAGTATTACTGTAACTAGGTAAAGATGTGTTACACTTCTTTATATTGTGGAGTATTACTGTAACTATGTAAAGATGTATTACATTTGTGTATATTCTGGAATATTACTATAACTATGCTACAGTTGTTTACATTGCATTTGTTTAACTATGTAAAGATGTTTTACATTTGGGTATATTGTGATTACTGTAACTATGTAAAGACGTGTTACATTCGTGTATATTTTGGAGTATTACTGTAACTATGTAAAGATGTGTTACATTTGTGTATATTGTGGAGTATTACTGTTACTATGTAAAGATGTGTTACATTTGTGTATATTGTGGAATATTACTGTAACAATGTAAAGATGTGTTACATTTGTTTATATTGTGTAATATAACTGTAACTATGTATAGATGTGTTACATTTGTTTATATTGTGGAGTATTACTCTAACTATGTAAAGATGTGTTACATTTGTTTATATTGTGTAGTATTACTGCAACTATGTAAAGATGTGTTACATTTGTGTATATTGTGGAGTATTACTGTAACTATGTAAAGATGTGTTACATTTGTGTATATTGTGGAGTATTACTTTAACTATGTAAAGATGTGTTACATTTGTGTATATTATGATTACTGTAACTATGTAGAGATGTGTTACATTTGTATATGTTGTGGAGTATTACTGTAACTATGTAAAGATGTGTTATATTTGTGTATATTGTGATTACTGTAATTATGTAAAGATGTGTTACATTTGTGTATACTGTGGAATATCACTGTAAAAATGTAAAGATGTGTTACATTTGTTTATATTGTGTTTTATAACTGTAACTTTGTAAAGATGTGATATATTAGTGTATATTGTGGAGTATTACTGTACCAATGTAAAGATGTGTTACATTTGTTTATATTGTGGAGTATTACTGTAACTATGTAAAGATGTATTACATTTGTGTATATTCTGGAATATTACTATAACTATGCTACACTTGTTCACGTTGCATTTGTTTAACTATGTAAAGATGTGTTACATTTGTGTATATTGTGATTACTGTAAGTATGTAAAGATGTGTTACATTTGTGTATATTGTGGAGTATTTCTGTAACTATGTAAAGATGTGTTACATTTGTGTATATTGAAGATTATTACTGTAACTATGTAAAGATGTGTTACATTTGTGTATATTGTGTAATATAAATGTAACTATGTATAGATGTGTTTCATTTGTGTATATTGTGGAGAATTACTGTAACAATGTAAAGATGTGTTACATTTGTGTATATTGTGTAATATAAATGTAACTATGTATAGTTGTGTTTCATTTGTGTATATTGAAGAGTATTACTGTAACTATGTAAAGATGTGTTACATTTGTGTATATTGTGATTACTGTAACAATGTAAAGATGTGTTACATTTGTGTATATTGTGTAATATAAATGTAACTATGTATAGATGTGTTTCATTTGTGTATATTGTGGAGTATTACTGTAACTATGTAAAGATGTGTTACATTTGTGTATATTTTGATTACTGTAACTATGTAAAGACGTGTTACATTTGTGTATATTGTGGAGTATTACTGTAACTATGTAAAGATGTGTTACATTTGTGTATATTGTGATTACTGTAACTATGTAAAGATGTGTTACATTTGTGTATATTGTGGAATATCACTGTAAAAATGTAAAGATGTGTTACATTTGTTTATATTGTGTTTTATAACTGTAACTTTGTAAAGATGTGTTATATTTGTGTATATTGTGGAGTATTACTGTACCATTGTAAAGATGTGTTACATTTGTTTATATTGTGGAGTATTACTGTAACTATGTAAAGATGTATTACATTTGTGTATATTCTGGAATATTACTATAACTATGCTACACTTGTTCACGTTGCATTTGTTTAACTATGTAAAGATGTGTTACATTTGTGTATATTGTGATTACTGTAAGTATGTAAAGATGTGTTACATTTGTGTATATTGTGGAGTATTTCTGTAACTATGTAAAGATGTGTTACATTTGTGTGTATTGAAGAGTATTACTGTAACTATGTAAAGATGTGTTACATTTGTGTATATTGTGATTACTGTAACAATGTAAAGATGTGTTACATTTGTGTATATTGTGTAATATAAATGTAACTATGTATAGATGTGTTTCATTTGTGTATATTGTGGAGAATTACTGTAACAATGTAAAGATGTGTTACATTTGTGTATATTGTGTAATATAAATGTAACTATGTATAGATGTGTTTCATTTGTGTATATTGAAGAGTATTACTGTAACTATGTAAAGATGTGTTACATTTGTGTATATTGTGATTACTGTAACAATGTAAAGATGTGTTACATTTGTGTATATTGTGTAATATAAATGTAACTATGTATAGATGTGTTTCATTTGTGTATATTGTGGAGTATTACTGTAACTATGTAAAGATGTGTTACATTTGTGTATATTTTGATTACTGTAACTATGTAAAGACGTGATACATTTGTGTATATTGTGGAGTATTACTGTAACTATGTAAAGATGTGTTACATTTGTGTATATTATGATTACTGTAACTATGTAAAGATGTTTTACATTTGTATATATTGTGGAGTATTACTGTAACTATGTAAAGATGTGTTACATTTGTGTATATTATGATTACTGTAACTATGTAAAGATGTGTTACATTTGTGTATATTGTGGAATATCACTGTAAAAATGTAAAGATGTGTTACATTTGTTTATATTGTGGAGCATTACTGTAACTATGTAAAGATGTATTACATTTGTGTACATTCTGGAATATTACTATAACTATGCTACACTTGTTTACGTTGCATTTGTTTAACTATGTAAAGATGTATTACATTTCTGTATATTGTGGAATATTACTATAACTATGCTACTCTTGTTTACGATGCATTTGTTTAACTATGTAAAGATGTTTTACATTTGGGTATATTGTGATTACTCTAACTATGTAACGATGTGTTACATTTGTGTATATTGTGGAGTATTACTGTAACTAGGTAAAGATGTGTTACACTTCTTTATATTGTGGAGTATTACTGTAACTATGTAAAGATGTATTACATTTGTGTATATTCTGGAATATTACTATAACTATGCTACAGTTGTTTACATTGCATTTGTTTAACTATGTAAAGATGTTTTACATTTGGGTATATTGTGATTACTGTAACTATGTAAAGACGTGTTACATTCGTGTATATTTTTGAGTATTACTGTAACTATGTAAAGATGTGTTACATTTGTGTATATTGTGGAGTATTACTGATACTATGTAAAGATGTGTTACATTTGTGTATATTGTGGAGTATTACTGTTACTATGTAAAGATGTGTTACATTTGTTTATATTGTGTAATATAACTGTAACTATGTATAGATTGTTACATTTGTGTATATTGTGGAGTATTACTCTAACTATGTAAAGATGTGTTACATTTGTTTATATTGTGTAGTATTACTGCAACTATGTAAAGATGTGTTACATTTGTGTATATTGTGGAGTATTACTGTAACTATGTAAAGATGTGTTACATTTGTGTATATTGTGGAGTATTACTGTAACTATGTAAAGATGTGTTACATTTGTGTATATTATGATTACTGTAACTATGTAAAGATGTGTTACATTTGTATATGTTGTGGACTATTACTGTAACTATGTAAAGATGTGTTACATTTGTGTATATTGTGATTACTGTAACTATGTAAAGATGTGTTACATTTGTGTATATTGTGGAATATCACTGTAAAAATGTAAAGATGTGTTACATTTGTTTATATTGTGTTTTATAACTGTAACTTTGTAAAGATGTGTTATATTTGTGTATATTGTGGAGTATTACTGTACCAATGTAAAGATGTGTTACATTTGTTTATATTGTGGAGTATTACTGTAACTATGTAAAGATGTATTACATTTGTGTATATTCTGGAATATTACTATAACTATGCTACACTTGTTCACGTTGCATTTGTTTAACTATGTAAAGATGTGTTACATTTGTGTATATTGTGATTACTGTAAGTATGTAAAGATGTGTTACATTTGTGTATATTGTGGAGTATTTCTGTAACTATGTAAAGATGTGTTACATTTGTGTATATTGAAGAGTATTACTGTAACTATGTAAAGATGTGTTACATTTGTGTATATTGTGATTACTGTAACAATGTAAAGATGTGTTACATTTGTGTATATTGTGTAATATAAATGTAAATATGTATAGATGTGTTTCATTTGTGTATATTGTGGAGTATTACTGTAACTATGTAAAGATGTGTTACATTTGTGTATATTTTGATTACTGTAACTATGTAAAGACGTGTTACATTTGTGTATATTGTGGAGCATTACTGTAACTATGCTACACTTGTTTACGTTGCATTTGTTTAACTATGTAATGACGTGTTACATTTGTGTATATTCTCGAGCATTACTGTAACTATGCTACACTTGTTTACGTTGCATTTGTTTATCTATGTAAAGATGTATTACATTTGTGTATAATGTGGAATATTAATATAACTATGCTACACTTGTTTACGTTGCATTTGTTTAACTATGTAAAGATGTTTTACATTTGGGTATATTGTGATTACTCTAACTATGTAAAGATGTGTTATATTTGTGTATATTGTGATTACTGCAAGTATGTAAAGATGTGTTACATTTCTGTATATTGTGGAGCATTACTGTAACCTGCTACACTTGTTTACGTTGCATTTGTTTAACTATGTAAAGATGTGTAACATTTGTTTATATTGTGGAGTATTACTGTAACTATGTAAAGATGTATTACATTTGTGCCTATTGTGGAATATTACTATAACTATGCTACACTTGTTTACGTTGCATTTGTTTAACTATGTAAAGATGTGTTACATTTGTGTATATTGTGATTACTGTAACTATTTAAAGATGTGTTACATTTCTGTATATTGTGGAGTACTACTGTAACTATGTAAAGATGTGTTACATTTGCGTATATTGTGGAGTATTACTGTAACTATGTAAAGATGTGTTACATTTCTTTATATTGTGGAGTATTACTGTGACTATGTAAAGATGTATTACATTTGTGTATATTCTGGAATATTACTATAACTATGCTACAGTTGTTTTCGTTGCATTTGTTTAACTATGTAAAGATGTGTTACATTTGTGTATATTGTGATTACTGTAACTATGTAAAGACGTGTTACATTCGTGTATATTTTGGAGTATTACTGTAACTATGTAAAGATGTGTTACATTTGTGTATATTGTGGAGTATTACTGTAACTATGTAAAGATGTGTTACATTTGTGTATATTGTGGAATATTACTGTAACAATGTAAAGATGTTTTACATTTGTTTATATTGTGTAATATAACTGTAACTATGTATAGATGTGTTACATTTGTGTATATTGTGGAGTTTTACTGTAACTATGTAAAGATGTGTTACATTTGTTTATATTGTGGAGTATTACTGCAACTATGTAAAGATGTGTTACATTTGTGTATATTGTGGAGTATTACTGTAACTATGTAAAGATGTGTTACATTTGTGTATATTGTGGAGTATTACTGTAACTATGTAAAGATGTGTTACATTTGTGTATATTATGATTACTGTAACTATGTAGAGATGTGTTACATTTGTATATATTGTGGAGTATTACTGTAACTATGTAAAGATTTGTTACATTTGTGTATATTGTGATTACTGTAACTATGTAAAGATTTGTTACATTTGTGTATATTGTGGAATATTACTGTAACAATGTAAAGATGTGTTAATTTGTTTATATTGTGTTATATAACTGTAACTATGTAAAGATGTGTTACATTTGTGTATATTGTGGAGTATTACTGTACCAATGTAAAGATGTGTTACATTTGTTTATATTGTGGAGTATTACTGTAACTATGTAAAGATGTATTACATTTGTGTATATTCTGGAATATTACTATAACTATGCTACAGTTGTTTTCGTTGCATTTGTTTAACTATGTAAAGATGTGTAACATTTGTGTATATTGTGATTACTGTAACTATGTAAAGACGTGTTACATTCGTGTATATTTTGGAGTATTACTGTAACTATGTAAAGATGTGTTACATTTGTGTATATTGTGGAGTATTACTGTAACTATGTAAAGATGTGTTACATTTGTGTATATTGTGATTACTGTAACTATGTAAAGATGTGTTACATTTGTGTATATTGTGGAATATTACTGTAACTATGTAAAGATGTGTTACATTTGTGTATATTGTGGAATATTACTCTAACAATGTAAAGATGTGTTACATTTGTTTATATTGTGTAATATAAATGTAACTATGTATAGATGTGTTACATTTGTGTATATTGTGGAGTATTACTGTAACTATCTAAAGATGTGTTACATTTGTGTATATTTTGATTACTGTAACTATGTAAAGACATGTTACATTTGTGTATATTGTGGAGCATTACTGTAACTATGCTACACTTGTTTATGTTGCATTTGTTTAACTATGTAAAGACGTGTTACATTTGTGTATATTGTGGAGCATTACTGTAACTATGCTACACTTGTTTACGTTGCAGTTGTTTATCTATGTAAAGATGTATTACATTTGTGTATAATGTGGAATATTACTATTACTATGCTACACTTGTTTACGTTGCATTTGTTTAACTATGTAAAGATGTTTTACATTTGGGTATATTGTGATTACTCAAACTATGTAAAGATGTGTTATATTTGTGTATATTGTGATTACTGCAAGTATGTAAAGATGTGTTACATTTCTGTATATTGTGGAGCATTACTGTAACTATGCTACACCTGTTTACGTTGCATTTGTTTAACTATGTAAAGATGTGTAACATTTGTTTATATTGTGGAGTATTACTGTAACTATGTAAAGATGTGTTACATTTGTGTATATTGTGATTACTGTAACTATGTAAAGATTTGTTACATTTGTGTATATTGTGGAATATTACTGTAACAATGTAAAGATGTGTTACATTTGTTTATATTGTGTTATATAACTGTAACTATGTAAAGATGTGTTAAATTTGTGTATATTGTGGAGTATTACTGTACCAATGTAAAGATGTGTTACATTTGTTTATATTGTGGAGTATTACTGTAACTATGTAAAGATGTATTATATTTGTGTATATTCTGGAATATTACTATAACTATGCTATACTTGTTTACGTTGCGTTTGTTTAACTATGTAAAGATGTGTTACATTTGTGTATATTGTGATTACTGTAAGTATGTAAAGATGTGTTACATTTGTGTATATTGTGGAGTATTTCTGTAACTATGTAAAGATGTGTTACATTTGTGTATATTGTGGAGTATTACTGTAACTATGTAAAGATGTGTTACATTTGTGTATATTGTGATTACTGTAACTGTATAAAGATGTGTTACATTTGTGTATATTTTGGAATATTACTGTAACGATGTAAAGATGTGTTACATTTGTGTATATTGTGGAATATTACTCTAACAATGTAAAGATGTGTTACATTTGTTTATATTGTGTAATATATATGTAACTATGTATAGATGTGTTACATTTGTGTATATTGTGGAGTATTACTGTAACTATGTAAAGATGTGTTACATTTGTGTATATTTTGATTACTGTAACTATGTAAAGACGTGTTACATTTGTGTATATTGTTTAGAATTACTGTAACTATGCTACACTTGTTTACGTTGCATTTGTTTAACTATGTAAAGACGTGTTACATTTGTGTATATTGTGGAGCATTACTGTAACTATGCTACACTTGTTTACGTGGCATTTGTTTGTCTATGTAAAGATGTATTACATTTGTGTATAATGTGGAATATTACTATAACTATGCTACACTTGTGTACGTTGCATTTGTTTAACTATGTAAAGATGTTTTACATTTGGGTATATTGTGATTACTCAAACTATGTAAAGATGGGTTATATTTGTGTATATTGTGATTACTGCAAGTATGTAAAGATGTGTTACATTTCTGTATATTGTGGAGTATTTCTGTAACTATGTAAAGATGTGTTACATTTGTGTATATTGTGGAGTATTACTGTAACTATGTAAAGATGTGTTACATTTGTGTATATTGTGATTACTGTAACTGTATAAAGATGTGTTACATTTGTGTATATTGTGGAGTATTACTGTAACTATGTAAAGATGTATTACATTTGTGTATATTGTGGAATATTACTATAACTATGCTACACTTGATTACGTTGCATTTGTTTAACTATGTAAAGATGTGTAACATTTGTGTATATTGTGATTACTGTAACTATGTAAAGATGTGTTACATTTCTGTATATTGTGGAGTACTACTGTAATTATGTAAAGACGTGTTACATTTGTGTATATTGTGGAGTATTACTGTAACTATGTAAAGATGTGTTACATTTGCGCATATTGTGGAGTATTACTGTAACTATGTAAAGATGTGTTACATTTGTGTATATTGTGGAGTATTACTGTAACTATGTAGAGATGTGTAACATTTGTTTATATTGTGGAGTATTACTGTAACTATGTAAAGATGTGTTACATTTGTGTATATTGTGGAGTATTACTGTAACTATGTAAAGATGTGTTACATTTGTGTATATTATGATTACTGTAACTATGTAAAGATGTGTTACATTTCGGTATATTGTGGAGCATTACTGTAACTATGCTACACCTGTTTACGTTGCATTTGTTTAACTATGTAAAGATGTGTAACATTTGTTTATATTGTGGAGTATTACTGTAACTATGTAAAGATGTATTACCTTGTGTATATTGTGGAATATTACTATAACTATGCTACACTTGTTTACGTTGCATTTGTTTAACTATGTAAAGATGTGTTACATTTGTGTATATTGTGATTACTGTAACTATGTAAAGATGTGTTACATTTCTGTATATTGTGGAGTACTACTGTAATTATGTAAAGACGTGTTACATTTGTGTATATTGTGGAGTATTACTGTAACTATGTAAAGATATGTTACATTTGCGTATATTGTGCAGTATTACTGTAACTATGTAAAGATGTGTTACATTTGTGTATATTGTGGAGTATTACTGTAACTATGTAAAGATGTGTTAAATTTGTGTACATTGTGATTACTGTAACTATGTAAAGATATGTTACATATGTGTATATTGTGGAATATTACTGTAACTATGTAAAGATGTGTTATATTTGTGTATATTGTGGAATATTACTGTAACAATGTAAAGATGTGTTACATTTGTTTATATTGTGTAATATAAGTGTAACTATGTATAGATGTGTTACATTTGTGTATATTGTGGAGCATTACTGTAACTATGCTACACTTGTTTACGTTGCATTTGTTTAACTATGTAAAGATGTATTACATTTGTGTATATTGTGGAATATTATTATAACTATGCTACACTTGTTTACGTTGCATTTGTTTAACTATGTAAAGATGTTTTACATTTGGGTATATTGTGATTACTCTAACTAAGTAAAGATGTGTTACATTTGTGTATATTGTGGAGTATTACTGTAACTAGGTAAAGATGTGTTACATTTGTTTATATTTTGGAGTATTACTGTAACTATGTAAAGATGTATTACATTTGTGTATATTCTGGAATATTACTATAACTATGCTACACTTGTTTACGTTGCATTTGTTTAACTATGTAAAGATGTGTTACATTTGTGTATATTGTGATTACTGTAAGTATGTAAAGATGTGTTACAGTTGTGTATATTGTGGAGTATTAATGTAACTATGTAAAGATGTTTTACATTTGTGTATATTGTGGAGTATTACTGTAAATATGTAAAGATGTGTTACATTTGTGTATATTGTGATTACTGTAACTATGTAAAGATGTGTTACATTTGTGTATATTGTGGAATATTACTGTAACTATGTAAAGATGTTTTTCATTTGTGTATATTGTGGAGTATTACTGTAACTATGTAAAGATGTGTTACATTTGTATATATTGTGGAGTATTACTGTAACTGTGTAAAGATGTGTTACATTTGTGTATATTGTGATTACTGTAACTGTGAAAAGATGTGTTACATTTGTGTATATTGTGGAGTATTACTGTAACTATGTAAAGATGTGTTATATTTGTGTATATTGTGGAATATTATTGTAACAATGTAAAGATGTGTTACATTTGTTTATATTGTGTAATATAACTGTAACTATGTATAGATGTTTTACATTTGTGTATATTGTGGAGCATTACTGTAACTATGTAAAGATGTGTTACATTTGTGTATATTGTGATTACTGTAACTATGTAAAGTCGTGTTACATTTGTGTATATTGTGGAGCATTATTGTAACTATGCTACACTTGTTTACGTTGCATTTGTTTAACTATGTAAAGACGTGTTATATTTGTGTATATTGTGGAGCATTACTGTAACTATGCTACACTTGTTTACGTTGCATTTGTTTAACTATGTAAAGATGTATTACATTTGTGTATATTGTGGAATATTACTATAACTATGCTACACTTGTTTACGTTGCATTTGTTTAACTATGTAAAGATGTTTTACATTTGTGTATAATGTGGAATATTACTATAACTATGCTACACTTGTTTACGTTGCATTTGTTTAACTATGTAAAGATATTTTACATTTGGGTATATTGTGATTACTCTAACTATGCAAAGATGTGTTATATTTGTGTATATTGTGATTACTGCAAGTATGTAAAGATGTGTTACATTTCTGTATATTGTGGAGCATTACTGTAACTATGCTACACTTGTTTATGTTGCATTTGTTTAACTATGTAAAGATGTGTTACATTTGTTTATATTGTGGAGTATTACTCTAACTATGTAAAGATGTATTACATTTGTGTATATTGTGGAATGTTACTGTAACTATGCTACACTTGTTTACGTTGCATTTGTTTAACTATGTAAAGATGTGTTACATTTGTGTATATTGTGGAGTATTACTTTAACTATGTAAAGATGTGTTACATTTGCGTATATTGTGGAGTATTACTGTAACTATGTAAAGATGTGTTACATTTGCGTATATTGTGGAGTATTACAGTAACTATGTAAAGATGTGTTACATTTGTGTATATTGTGATTACTGTAACTATGTAAAGATGTGTTACATTTGTGTATATTGTGGAATATTACTGTAACTATGTAAAGATGTGTTATATTTCTGTATATTGTGGAATATTATTGTAACAATGTAAAGATATGTTACATTTGTTTATATTGTGTAATATAACAGTAACTATGTATAGATGGGTTACATTTGTGTATATTGTGGAGTATTACTGTAACTATGTAAAGATGTGTTACATTTGTGTATATTGTGATTAGTGTAAATATGTAAAGACGTGTTACATTTTGTATATTGTGGAGCATTACTGTAACTATGCTACACTTGTTTACGTTGCATTTGTTTAACTATGTAAAGACGTGTTACATTTGTGTATATTGTGGAGCATTATTGTAACTGTGCTACACTTGTTTACGTTGCATTTGTTTAACTATGTAAAGACGTGTTATATTTGTGTATATTGTGGAGCATTACTGTAACTATGCTACACTTGTTTACGTTGCATTTGTTTAACTATGTAAAGATGTATTACATTTGTGTATATTGTAGAATATTACTATAACTATGCTACACTTGTTTACGTTACATTTGTTTAACTATGTAAAGATGTTTTACATTTGTGTATAATGTGGAATATTACTATAACTATGCTACACTTGTTTACGTTGCATTTGTTTAACTATGTAAAGATATTTTACATTTGGGTATATTGTGATTACTCTAACTATGCAAAGATGTGTTATATTTGTGTATATTGTGATTACTGCAAGTATGTAAAGATGTGTTACATTTCTGTATATTGTGGAGCATTACTGTAACTATGCTACACTTGTTTACGTTGCATTTGTTTAACTATGTAAAGATGTGTTACATTTGTTTATATTGTGGAGTATTACTGTAACTATGTAAAGATGTATTACATTTGTGTATATTGTGGAATGTTACTATAACTATGCTACACTTGTTTACGTTGCATTTGTTTAACTATGTAAAGATGTGTTACATTTGTGTATATTGTGGAGTATTACTTTAACTATGTAAAGATGTGTTACATTTGTGTATATTGTGGAATATTACTGTAACTATGTAAAGATGTGTTATATTTGTGTATATTGTGGAATATTATTGTAACAATGTAAAGATGTGTTACATTTGTTTATATTGTTTAATATAACTGTAACTATGTATAGATGGGTTACATTTGTGTATATTGTGGAGTATTACTGTAACTATGTAAAGATGTGTTACATTTGTGTATATTGTGATTAGTGTAAATATGTAAAGACGTGTTACATTTTGTATATTGTGGAGCATTACTGTAACTATGCTACACTTGTTTACGTTGCATTTGTTTAACTATGTAAAGACGTGTTACATTTGTGTATATTGTGGAGCATTACTGTAAGTATGCTACACTTGTTTACGTTGCATTTGTTTAACTATGTAAAGATGTATTAGATTTGTGTATATTGTGGAATATTACTATATCTATGCTACACTTGTTTACGTTTGCATTTGTTTAACTATGTAAAGACGTTTTACATTTGTGTATAATGTGGAATATTACTATAACTATGCTACACTTGTTTACGTTGCATTTGTTTAAGTATGTAAAGATGTTTTACATTTGGGTATATTGTGATTACTCTAACTAAGTAAAGATGTGTTACATTTGTGTATATTGTGGAGTATTACTGTAACTAAGTAAAGATGTGTTACATTTGTTTATATTGTGGAGTATTACAGTAACTATGTAAAGATGTATTACATTTGTGTATATTCTGGAATATTACTATAACTATGCTACAGTTGTTTACGTTGCATTTGTTTAACTATGTAAAGATGTGTTACATTTGTGTATATTGTGATTACTGTAACTATGTAAAGATGTGTTACATTCATGTATATTTTGGAGTATTACTGTAACTATGTAAAGATGTGTTACATTTGTGTATATTGTAGAGTATTACTGTAACTATGTAAAGATGTGTTACATTTGTGTGTATTGTGGAATATTACTGTAACAATGTAAAGATGTGTTACATTTGTTTATATTGTGTAATATAACTGTAACTATGTATAGATGTGTTATATTTGTATATATTGTGGAGTATTACTGTAACTATGCTACACTTGTTTACGTTGCATTTGTTTAACTATGTAAAGATGTATTTGATTTGTGTATAATGTGGAATACTACTATAACTATGCTACACTTGTTTACGTTGCATTTGTTTAACTATGTAAAGATGTTTTACATTTGGGTATATTGTGATTACTCTAACTATGTAAAGATGTGTTATATTTGTGTATATTGTGATTGCTGCAAGTATGTAAAGATGTGTTACATTTCTGTATATTGTGGAGCATTACTGTAACTATGCTATACTTGTTTACGTTGCATTTGTTTAACTATGTAAAGATGTGTTACATTTGTTTATATTGTGGAGTATTACTGTAACTATGTAAAGATGTATTATATTTGTGTATATTCTGGAATATTACTATAACTATGCTATACTTGTTTACGTTGCGTTTGTTTAACTATGTAAAGATGTGTTACATTTGTGTATATTGTGATTACTGTAAGTATGTAAAGATGTGTTACATTTGTGTATATTGTGGAGTATTTCTGTAACTATGTAAAGATGTGTTACATTTGTGTATATTGTGGAGTATTACTGTAACTATGTAAAGATGTGTTACATTTGTGTATATTGTGATTACTGTAACTGTATAAAGATGTGTTACATTTGTGTATATTTTGGAATATTACTGTAACGATGTAAAGATGTGTTACATTTGTGTATATTGTGGAATATTACTCTAACAATGTAAAGATGTGTTACATTTGTTTATATTGTGTAATATATATGTAACTATGTATAGATGTGTTACATTTGTGTATATTGTGGAGTATTACTGTAACTATGTAAAGATGTGTTACATTTGTGTATATTTTGATTACTGTAACTATGTAAAGACGTGTTACATTTGTGTATATTGTTTAGAATTACTGTAACTATGCTACACTTGTTTACGTTGCATTTGTTTAACTATGTAAAGACGTGTTACATTTGTGTATATTGTGGAGCATTACTGTAACTATGCTACACTTGTTTACGTGGCATTTGTTTGTCTATGTAAAGATGTATTACATTTGTGTATAATGTGGAATATTACTATAACTATGCTACACTTGTGTACGTTGCATTTGTTTAACTATGTAAAGATGTTTTACATTTGGGTATATTGTGATTACTCAAACTATGTAAAGATGGGTTATATTTGTGTATATTGTGATTACTGCAAGTATGTAAAGATGTGTTACATTTCTGTATATTGTGGAGCATGACTGTAACTAGGCTACACCTGTTTACGTTGCATTTGTTTAACTATGTAAAGATGTATAACTTTTGTTTATATTGTGGAGTATTACTGTAACTATGTAAAGATGTATTACATTTGTGTATATTGTGGAATATTACTATAACTATGCTACACTTGATTACGTTGCATTTGTTTAACTATGTAAAGATGTGTAACATTTGTGTATATTGTGATTACTGTAACTATGTAAAGATGTGTTACATTTCTGTATATTGTGGAGTACTACTGTAATTATGTAAAGACGTGTTACATTTGTGTATATTGTGGAGTATTACTGTAACTATGTAAAGATGTGTTACATTTGCGCATATTGTGGAGTATTACTGTAACTATGTAAAGATGTGTTACATTTGTGTATATTGTGGAGTATTACTGTAACGATGTAGAGATGTGTAACATTTGTTTATATTGTGGAGTATTACTGTAACTATGTAAAGATGTGTTACATTTGTGTATATTGTGGAGTATTACTGTAACTATGTAAAGATGTGTTACATTTGTGTATATTATGATTACTGTAACTATGTAAAGATGTGTTACATTTCGGTATATTGTGGAGCATTACTGTAACTATGCTACACCTGTTTACGTTGCATTTGTTTAACTATGTAAAGATGTGTAACATTTGTTTATATTGTGGAGTATTACTGTAACTATGTAAAGATGTATTACCTTGTGTATATTGTGGAATATTACTATAACTATGCTACACTTGTTTACGTTGCATTTGTTTAACTATGTAAAGATGTGTTACATTTGTGTATATTGTGATTACTGTAACTATGTAAAGATGTGTTACATTTCTGTATATTGTGGAGTACTACTGTAATTATGTAAAGACGTGTTACATTTGTGTATATTGTGGAGTATTACTGTAACTATGTAAAGATATGTTACATTTGCGTATATTGTGCAGTATTACTGTAACTATGTAAAGATGTGTTACATTTGTGTATATTGTGGAGTATTACTGTAACTATGTAAAGATGTGTTAAATTTGTGTACATTGTGATTACTGTAACTATGTAAAGATATGTTACATATGTGTATATTGTGGAATATTACTGTAACTATGTAAAGATGTGTTATATTTGTGTATATTGTGGAATATTACTGTAACAATGTAAAGATGTGTTACATTTGTTTATATTGTGTAATATAAGTGTAACTATGTATAGATGTGTTACATTTGTGTATATTGTGGAGCATTACTGTAACTATGCTACACTTGTTTACGTTGCATTTGTTTAACTATGTAAAGATGTATTACATTTGTGTATATTGTGGAATATTATTATAACTATGCTACACTTGTTTACGTTGCATTTGTTTAACTATGTAAAGATGTTTTACATTTGGGTATATTGTGATTACTCTAACTAAGTAAAGATGTGTTACATTTGTGTATATTGTGGAGTATTACTGTAACTAGGTAAAGATGTGTTACATTTGTTTATATTTTGGAGTATTACTGTAACTATGTAAAGATGTATTACATTTGTGTATATTCTGGAATATTACTATAACTATGCTACACTTGTTTACGTTGCATTTGTTTAACTATGTAAAGATGTGTTACATTTGTGTATATTGTGATTACTGTAAGTATGTAAAGATGTGTTACAGTTGTGTATATTGTGGAGTATTAATGTAACTATGTAAAGATGTGTTACATTTGTGTATATTGTGGAGTATTACTGTAAATATGTAAAGATGTGTTACATTTGTGTATATTGTGATTACTGTAACTATGTAAAGATGTGTTACATTTGTGTATATTGTGGAATATTACTGTAACTATGTAAAGATGTTTTTCATTTGTGTATATTGTGGAGTATTACTGTAACTATGTAAAGATGTGTTACATTTGTATATATTGTGGAGTATTACTGTAACTGTGTAAAGATGTGTTACATTTGTGTATATTGTGATTACTGTAACTGTGAAAAGATGTGTTACATTTGTGTATATTGTGGAGTATTACTGTAACTATGTAAAGATGTGTTATATTTGTGTATATTGTGGAATATTATTGTAACAATGTAAAGATGTGTTACATTTGTTTATATTGTGTAATATAACTGTAACTATGTATAGATGTTTTACATTTGTGTATATTGTGGAGCATTACTGTAACTATGTAAAGATGTGTTACATTTGTGTATATTGTGATTACTGTAACTATGTAAAGTCGTGTTACATTTGTGTATATTGTGGAGCATTATTGTAACTATGCTACACTTGTTTACGTTGCATTTGTTTAACTATGTAAAGACGTGTTATATTTGTGTATATTGTGGAGCATTACTGTAACTATGCTACACTTGTTTACGTTGCATTTGTTTAACTATGTAAAGATGTATTACATTTGTGTATATTGTGGAATATTACTATAACTATGCTACACTTGTTTACGTTGCATTTGTTTAACTATGTAAAGATGTTTTACATTTGTGTATAATGTGGAATATTACTATAACTATGCTACACTTGTTTACGTTGCATTTGTTTAACTATGTAAAGATATTTTACATTTGGGTATATTGTGATTACTCTAACTATGCAAAGATGTGTTATATTTGTGTATATTGTGATTACTGCAAGTATGTAAAGATGTGTTACATTTCTGTATATTGTGGAGCATTACTGTAACTATGCTACACTTGTTTACGTTGCATTTGTTTAACTATGTAAAGATGTGTTACATTTGTTTATATTGTGGAGTATTACTCTAACTATGTAAAGATGTATTACATTTGTGTATATTGTGGAATGTTACTGTAACTATGCTACACTTGTTTACGTTGCATTTGTTTAACTATGTAAAGATGTGTTACATTTGTGTATATTGTGGAGTATTACTTTAACTATGTAAAGATGTGTTACATTTGCGTATATTGTGGAGTATTACTGTAACTATGTAAAGATGTGTTACATTTGCGTATATTGTGGAGTATTACAGTAACTATGTAAAGATGTGTTACATTTGTGTATATTGTGATTACTGTAACTATGTAAAGATGTGTTACATTTGTGTATATTGTGGAATATTACTGTAACTATGTAAAGATGTGTTATATTTCTGTATATTGTGGAATATTATTGTAACAATGTAAAGATATGTTACATTTGTTTATATTGTGTAATATAACAGTAACTATGTATAGATGGGTTACATTTGTGTATATTGTGGAGTATTACTGTAACTATGTAAAGATGTGTTACATTTGTGTATATTGTGATTAGTGTAAATATGTAAAGACGTGTTACATTTTGTATATTGTGGAGCATTACTGTAACTATGCTACACTTGTTTACGTTGCATTTGTTTAACTATGTAAAGACGTGTTACATTTGTGTATATTGTGGAGCATTATTGTAACTGTGCTACACTTGTTTACGTTGCATTTGTTTAACTATGTAAAGACGTGTTATATTTGTGTATATTGTGGAGCATTACTGTAACTATGCTACACTTGTTTACGTTGCATTTGTTTAACTATGTAAAGATGTATTACATTTGTGTATATTGTAGAATATTACTATAACTATGCTACACTTGTTTACGTTGCATTTGTTTAACTATGTAAAGATGTTTTACATTTGTGTATAATGTGGAATATTACTATAACTATGCTACACTTGTTTACGTTGCATTTGTTTAACTATGTAAAGATATTTTACATTTGGGTATATTGTGATTACTCTAACTATGCAAAGATGTGTTATATTTGTGTATATTGTGATTACTGCAAGTATGTAAAGATGTGTTACATTTCTGTATATTGTGGAGCATTACTGTAACTATGCTACACTTGTTTACGTTGCATTTGTTTAACTATGTAAAGATGTGTTACATTTGTTTATATTGTGGAGTATTACTGTAACTATGTAAAGATGTATTACATTTGTGTATATTGTGGAATGTTACTATAACTATGCTACACTTGTTTACGTTGCATTTGTTTAACTATGTAAAGATGTGTTACATTTGTGTATATTGTGGAGTATTACTTTAACTATGTAAAGATGTGTTACATTTGTGTATATTGTGGAATATTACTGTAACTATGTAAAGATGTGTTATATTTGTGTATATTGTGGAATATTATTGTAACAATGTAAAGATGTGTTACATTTGTTTATATTGTTTAATATAACTGTAACTATGTATAGATGGGTTACATTTGTGTATATTGTGGAGTATTACTGTAACTATGTAAAGATGTGTTACATTTGTGTATATTGTGATTAGTGTAAATATGTAAAGACGTGTTACATTTTGTATATTGTGGAGCATTACTGTAACTATGCTACACTTGTTTACGTTGCATTTGTTTAACTATGTAAAGACGTGTTACATTTGTGTATATTGTGGAGCATTACTGTAACTATGCTACACTTGTTTACGTTGCATTTGTTTAACTATGTAAAGATGTATTAGATTTGTGTATATTGTGGAATATTACTATATCTATGCTACACTTGTTTACGTTTGCATTTGTTTAACTATGTAAAGACGTTTTACATTTGTGTATAATGTGGAATATTACTATAACTATGCTACACTTGTTTACGTTGCATTTGTTTAAGTATGTAAAGATGTTTTACATTTGGGTATATTGTGATTACTCTAACTAAGTAAAGATGTGTTACATTTGTGTATATTGTGGAGTATTACTGTAACTAAGTAAAGATGTGTTACATTTGTTTATATTGTGGAGTATTACAGTAACTATGTAAAGATGTATTACATTTGTGTATATTCTGGAATATTACTATAACTATGCTACAGTTGTTTACGTTGCATTTGTTTAACTATGTAAAGATGTGTTACATTTGTGTATATTGTGATTACTGTAACTATGTAAAGATGTGTTACATTCATGTATATTTTGGAGTATTACTGTAACTATGTAAAGATGTGTTACATTTGTGTATATTGTAGAGTATTACTGTAACTATGTAAAGATGTGTTACATTTGTGTGTATTGTGGAATATTACTGTAACAATGTAAAGATGTGTTACATTTGTTTATATTGTGTAATATAACTGTAACTATGTATAGATGTGTTATATTTGTATATATTGTGGAGTATTACTGTAACTATGCTACACTTGTTTACGTTGCATTTGTTTAACTATGTAAAGATGTATTTGATTTGTGTATAATGTGGAATACTACTATAACTATGCTACACTTGTTTACGTTGCATTTGTTTAACTATATAAAGATGTTTTACATTTGGGTATATTGTGATTACTCTAACTATGTAAAGATGTGTTATATTTGTGTATATTGTGATTGCTGCAAGTATGTAAAGATGTGTTACATTTCTGTATATTGTGGAGCATTACTGTAACTATGCTATACTTGTTTACGTTGCATTTGTTTAACTATGTAAAGATGTGTTACATTTGTTTATATTGTGGAGTATTACTGTAACTATGTAAAGATGTATTACATTTGTGTATATTGTGGAATATTACTATAACTATGCTACACTTGTTTACGTTGCATTTGTTTAACTATGTAAAGATGTGTTACATTTGTGTATATTGTGATTACTGTAACTATGTAAAGATGTGTTACATTTCTGTATACTGTGGAGTACCACTGTAATTATGTAAAGACGTGTTACATTTGTGTATATTGTGGAGTATTACTGTAACTATGTAAAGATGTGTTACATTTGCGTATATTGTGCAGTATTACTGTAACTATGTAAAGATGTGTTACATTTGTGTATATTGTGGAGTATTACTGTAACTATGTAAAGATGTGTTACATTTATGTACATTGTGATTACTGTAACTATGTAAAGATATGTTACATATGTGTATATTGTGGAATATTACTGTAACTATGTAAAGATGTGTTATATTTGTGTATATTGTGGAATATTACTGTAACAATGTAAAGATGTGTTACATTTGTTTATATTGTGTAATATAAGTGTAACTATGTAA
>NW_027460902.1:12500-37500 GCF_037038515.1 Microtus pennsylvanicus
CGCCAGGCACCCAACCCGGTGCGGTGGCGGTTCCCCACACGAGACGCGCCTTCCCGGAGGACGACGACGACGGGGCCGGAAGAGTCCCCAGACGCACCTCGGCCGGCGGACCCACCGCCACGCCGCAGACGACGGACGTCCGCTAAGCCTCCTTTTCCCTCGCGAGGTTCCCGAAACGCGCAGAGCCTGCCTCTCGCACCCTCTCGCACGGACCCACCGCCGAGACAGACGCGCCCGCCGACGCCGAAGGAAGGCCCTCCGGCGGCGACGGGCCCCGACGCGTCCGGCGACGCGCCGGGAGACGACCGACCGCCGTTCTCTCCAAAGGCCGCACCCGAGAGAGAGGTCACGACCCCGCAAAGCCAGAACCGGATCCCCGACCCCGAGGAGGGACGGGCCAACCGCTGCTCCCCAACCGTGGGAACGCTGCCGGGGAGGGGGAGCGAGGCGACCTCCACACGGCACACAACACGAGCGACGCACGCACGCGACGCGCGCGACGAGGCCGCGGTCCGCGGGAACGGCAAAGACGGGGAAGCGCGGGAGGGACCGCTCGCGGCGGGCACGGACGGTGGACGGGTGGGGCCCGGGAGCCCACCGCCACCCAGCCCCGCTCTTCCCGCTCGGCTCCGCGCCCCGACCGAGGCGCGTACGCACCCTCGGGGGAGCGGGGGAATCGGGGTCCCGCGGCACTCGGGCGTGCGCGCACGCGCCCCCTTCTTTCCCCGCCACGGGTAACACGTCCCAGGCTCCGACACGGCACGCCAGCCGAGTCCACGACACGCTCTCTTGCCCCGCGTGGTTCCTCCCCGGACTCGGAGCGAGGAGGCGCGGGCCGCAGCGGGTGACACAAACGCTCGGGTTTCCCCCCCCAAAGACGGGACGCGGCGAGGGGCACCCGGCCGAAGCTACGCGCATCGGGCGGTCGGGGCGTGCCGGGGCGACCCCAAGCACACCCTCTCTCCATCGGATCGCTAGAGAAGGCACTTTTTCTCACTGAGGGCAGGCGGGACGGACCCGGCCCGACGAGCCTCCGGTCGCGGCAGCGCAAGAGCAGGGGAAGCGACACACACACCACTCGATGATCTCGAGCGCGGCGAGGCGGGGGGGTCTGCGGTATCGGTAAGGATTTTTCTTCCTTTCCGGGGCGTACTCTTGAGCGTTCGCGGACACGGGGGACCGGACCGAGAAAAAGCATACTACACAAGAGGTCCCCCGAGAGCCAGGCCTGCCTCCGCGGCAACACCCACCGGGTCTGCACCAGGCGGGGAGGCAATTCTCAGTCCGTCACCGACGGACCACCTTTAACGGTGAGAAGAAAATTAAAAAGGCCGGCCGCGACCGCTCAACACCACCCAACGGCTCACCGCCTACGGGAGAAGGCAGCGCGTGGTGGGCCGCTCGCCCGATCTCACGAGACGGCCGTGAGAGAGCCATCTTACCGCAGCGAGCCTCTCTTACCCGCTCGCCTCGACCCCCTTTTTTTCTTGATCCTCGGGATCACACACCTCGCAGAGGAACACCGCTAATGGCCGTACCGCACACAGGAGGCATACACGTCAGAGAACCGGGAAACGCCGCCGCCGCTCAGAACCGGGCAACTCTGAAGATCGGCCTGGAACGCTCCAGGAGCACCACGAGGATCACAAGCAAGGCGCGTGCACACGAGCCCGGTCGGGAGGGGCACGTAACGCGGCAATCAGCCGACCCTCCCCCGGCTCGGAGGGAGGAGGGCCAAACAGACCCACACGCGGTGGGCATAGCGAAACGCGCGACGGGGAACAAAGCACCCGGCGCGCCTCACAGGAACCCCCACGAACCACAGCGAGGAGTGCGGGGGGGCTTTCACAGGGCTCGGGTCGGATAACCGCACCCCTGCCTTCCACACACCACCGGTAAAGGTGGGGAGGAGAGACGAGGGGCCCGCTGGCAGAACGAGAAGAGCGGCCGCCATTCGCCATGAATGTCCGTCCCTCGCCTGGCGCGGCTTAGGCCTCCGGCCCGAATGAACACAGGGCAAGCGCACCACATCGATCAACAAAGCAGAACCGGGAAGAATCGAGCGAGAGATCAACCACAGACCCAACACATGCCACAGAAAAAAAAAAAAAAAAAAAAAAGAAAACCCTTCACACCTCCACACCAAAAAAGAGCGGTGGGGGGTCAACAGGGAATCCAATTAAAGAGGAGTGCACTCGGGAGGCACATAACATGAGGCAGCAGAAGGGCCGGGCCACCCTCAACCCAAAAAGGACTCATGGAGACTCGGGAGCTCCACAAGCTGGGAGGGGGGATAAAAAAAAAAAACCGGTGCGCTCGGGAGGCACACGGGAGCAGAGGACCATGGAGGAGACTCGGGAGCTCCACAACCTGGTCCCCGCCCGCAAAAAAAAAAGAAAAAAAAAAAAAAAGCACCGGGACGGTAAGGGAGCAGCATCGAGAGACGGGTCCCACCATCCAAACAGAACGGGTGACAAACCACGAAGCGGGGACGCCTGACACGCTTCACCACGGGCTTTTGCAAGGAAGCCGGTCATCTCAAAAAGCCTCACGGGAAAGCACAGCAGCGAGACGCGGGCTGGGCTAGACGGGGGAAAATAACACCCAGTGAGGCTCGGAAGAGAGACCGCCACCTAGCGTCCTTTAATGTCACCCAATTAAAGGACAGCGTGTCAGCACCTATCTGCAGGTACAATAAGGACAGATAGCAATTATTAGAAGAATGGCAACAGGTACGGGGAGTCATTCACAGACCACACAGAACTCCTGAAAGTGAGGCTGGGTGAAATGTCCCAAAAATGTCCCCATAAACAAGAGAACCGACCCTCAAAGGAACAACTGGTCGACCTCATAACCATGAAAGGACCGAGAGAGCGAGGTGGACATGCCAGAAAGCCGGGCGCCCAGCCTCCTCCCGGCCGAGGACCCTGCGACCAGCCGCTAGGGATGGAGAAGGGCAAGAAGAAAAACTTGGGGGGGGGGATCTCGAGTCCAAGAAACCGGGGACCAGTGAACAGGGGAGCCGGGACCACCACCTCCTCTCGGCCTCGAGAACACGAGGCCCGCCGCTGGGCTCTCGCAAGACCGAGGGCAGGAGAAAGGGGCGGGGGAGAGCTCCGAGACACCAACGAGTCCGGACCAGGGAGGCGAGAAAGATGGGACCACGGCCTCCTCTCGGCCTCAGCATGGCAAGGCCCGCCGCTGAGGACCGAGGGTTCCTGGCAAGAGGAAGAATATTAATAAAAAAGCTCCGAGAGTCCGGACCAGGGAGGCGAGGAAGCCGGGACCACGGCCTCCTCTCGGCCTCAGCATGGCAAGGCCCGCCGCTGAGGACCGAGGGTTCCTGGCAAGAGGAAGAAAATAAAAAAGCTCCGAGAGTCCGGAACAGGGAGGCGAGAAAGCCGGGACCACGGCCTCCTCTCGGCCTCAGGATGGCAAGGCCCGCCGCTGCTGAGGACCGAGGGTTCCTGGCAAGAGGAAGGAAAAAAAAAAAAAAAAAAAAAAAGGTCCGAGACCCCAACGAGTCCGTGACGGGGCAGCGGGGAAGCCGGGATCAACCATCGCCTCCTCTCGGCCTCGGGTCGCCGGGTCCCAGGGCTCTTTAGAAGAGAGAAAAAGAAAGGGAAAAGCAACTTTTAAAGCCGAGGTATTTCACCGATCCTGTGCCCGGGTGGACCCGACACCTAGCGGGAGTACGCGAACGACTGAAGCCTTCTGGTCGACCCGCTCAAGTCTCCCAGCACCCTCTCCAGCTGGTCCCGTCACTGGGTTCCATCCCCAACGCACACACCCATGGGTGACTCTTCCGGCACAACCTCCTACACAGAGACCGTCCCCAAGCACGACACCGACTCCGGGACACACCCGCCTGCCGGGCCGGGACTCTCGTCATTCTTTCCGCCTCACAAAAGCCATTTCGCCCCGTCCTCGTCAACGACCGAGGACCAGGAGCGTTGCAGAAAAAGGCCACCGCTAGGGGGCGCCCGACAACCGACCGCCATAGATCGCTCGCTCGCTCGCTCGTTCGGCCGCGACCGCGGCGGCGGCGTCTTCACCTTCTCTGGCGTGACAGCGTCCTTCCACGCTCACGCCCGGAGGTGGCACGGGCCCACAACAGGACAGGGAACTCCCCTGTCGGTTCCCCCACCCCTCCCCATCCCACCCCCGAACACGGTGAACGGCGGGCCGGGCTGGACATTCGGGGCTACGAAAACGAAAGTACGACCGAGACCACAGGCAGCTAGGAAAGCAGGCGAATCGATCGCTCGCTCACGGGGAAACAAAGAGCGTGTCTGACAGATCGGTGACAGGACTAGATGGGCCAGGGGCTTCTGCAACCATTAGGGCATGGTGAGAGGGAGGGACCGAGGGGGACCGAGGGGGACCGAGGGGGACCGAGGGACCGAGGGAGGAAGGGAGGGAAGGAGGCGGCAACGGCAGTTCCCTGCCATCTAAGGTCTCCTTTCACCATGGCCACTGCTTGCTTGCTTGCTTGCTTGCTTGCTTGCTTGCTTGCTTGCTTGCTTGCTTGCGGTTCTTTTTCTTCACCCCACTCCCCACGCCCTCAGCCCACACTTCTCAGACTAAATACCGAGTCAGAGAAAATTAAAACAGACGTGGAATAGTTTTTTTTAAAACAAAACAAAAAAAAAACAATAATAATAATGAAATAAAAATAGTGTTTCAAAAATCCCACTCGGATTTCATTTCCGGGAATAATATCGTCATAGTGATGTGTTGTGAACATTTTCACTTAGAACAGAAAAAATAAACAGGTCACTTTAGTCATTTCTTGGAGAGGGTCTGTTTCCCCACCACGATGGTTCGCACTTGCTGAGTTGCTGAAGATGATCTCCCGATCCTCGTGTTTTCAGTTTCTGAGTGCTGCTGACATGACAGACATGGGCCCTCACACTCGAGTTTATGAGACACTACTGAGAGCGTGGAGCCCATAGGACAAGGCTTTGGCTTTCCCTTCCCCTCCCACATAAGCCAGATAAATAAATAAATAAATAAATAAATAAATAAATAAATAAATAAATAAATGCCCAGCAGCAGAAGCATGAAAGCAGCTTCCCAGACCCTTTAGAGCTCCTGAGTTACAGTCATGGCAGAGGATATGACTAGGCCAGGGCTCCCTTCACAACCACCATCCAGGCCTGCCTGCCTGCCTGCCTGCCTTTTTGAAATGCCAGTTTACTAAAATTTTAGTTATTGTTAATTGCGTTGGGAGGCTAGAAATTTTTGGGTTTTCGTGAGTGGGCAGACATATGAAAGAAAGGAAGAAAGGAAGGAAGGAAGGAAGGAAGGAAGGAAGGAAGGAAGGAAGGGAGAGAAGGATCAGAGCAGTGAATATACAGGTGCACAGTCCTGTTGACTGCAGATAGAAAAATAAGAGGAAGAAAAAAAAAAATAGAAAGTCACCAAAAGGACAGCCTGGTCTATAAAAATGAGTTCAGGGACAGCCAGGGCTGGCTATTCCATGAAATTAGCTGAGTTCAAATCAGCAATTTCCCAACTCCAACAAGAATGTTGACAGGAAAGGCAACAGCTGTACACGTCAAGGAAGGCCAGTGGAGCTGTAGGCACACCCTTCACACCCTTTGAAACTTCTCTGTTGCAAAGTCACAGAGTTAGGAAAGGAAAATAACGCGTCACTGAAGTCATTCCTAGGCTAGGGCTCCCTTCACAACCATTTGAAAGGATCACAGCACTGAATATACAGACGCACGGTAATTACACCAACGTTGACTGGAAAGACACCTAAACTAACAGAGACACACACATACACAATCCATAGCATTTGCTGCCTAGCAGATCAAATGAATTCCAGTGTCAGTAGGCACACCCTTCACACCCCTTGAAACTTCTCTGTTGCAAGGTCACAGAGTTAGGAAAGGATCTTGATCTTGAACTTTCCTTAATAGTAAGTCTGTGTGTGTATCACACTCAAGCCAAGTGCCCCTCAGAGCTCATGGAAGACAAAACAGAGCTCTAGAATAAGAGAGACGGGGGGGGGGGGGGGGAGATTCACTCAAGAAAATGAAAGCAAAACCCTACACAAACCCTGGCACACAGTAAAATCAGTCCTATGAGGAAATTTGTAGCTCTGATTGCCTACTTTTTAAAAAGACTTCTAACCAGGTAATGGTGGGACACGCCTTTAATTCCAGCACTCGTTCTGGTCTCCAAGAGCTAGTTCCAGGACTGACTCAATTAGAGAGAACTAGAGAGAAACCCTGTCACAAAACAAACAAAAAAGGAATAAATACTTTATGGAAGAATAGATGGACAGATAGACAGACAGACAGACCCACACCCCATCTTCTGTCTTCTGAAGGTACCAGGCTCTCTCACAGGGGTCAGGCAGAAATGCAGGCAGTGTATGTGTGTGATATCAAGCAAGCCTATACGTGATATATAGGGTATGATAGGATAATGTCACTATTAAATTGGGGTAGGTCTCAGGAGCACAAGAACCCAAATCTCTGCTGTACTCCCTGTCACCAGAAGAGGTCACTAGATCCCCACCATGTGGTTTCTGGACATTCCAGAAATTCCATCTCTCCAGTTCTCATTCTTTCATTGTTCCTCCTGCATGCCTGCATCTAGTGAGAGAGTGGGCACCGTTCCTCCCTGCTTCTATGTATCTGTGTCTGTCACGTCCCGGATAGCCAGAGTGCCCGCCACCTACGCCTGAGATAGATGTGGCCGGCAGCCCTGGGGCTGCGGGAAAGGGAGAGAGTGGGTTCCCTGGAGAGCCTTGGGCAGAGGCTCTGTGGATTCCCCTGCAGGAGGCCGCACCGCCTCTGAGGAGCCCATGGGGGAGGGGAAAAGGGAAGGTCAACCATACAGTCCTGCCTGGCTTTTGCTTTGCTTTGCTTTGTTTTTGTTTTGGTTTGTTTCCAGGTACAGCTGTGACCAGGTCTGGATCCAGGACAGACTCCAAAGCTAGAGAGAAATCCTGTCTCAGAAAACAAACAAAAAAATAAATAAATAAATAAATAAATAAATAAATAAATAAATAGATGGATAGATAGCTAGATAGCCAGACAGAGAGATGATAAAAACACCTCCAAGATCAGGGAGACCAAGGCAGGCAGATCACTGTGAGTTTAAGGCTCCCTTGTTCTGCAGATTGAGATTCAAGGCCAGGCAAAGTGACACAGAGAAACCCTGTTTTCAAAAAAAAGGTGGGGCCTGGAGAGATGGCTCTGTGGTTAAGAGTTCTGACTGCTCTTCCAGAGGACCCAGGTTCAATTCCTTACCACCCACATGGCAGTCAACAGCTGTCGGTAACTCCAAGATCGGACACCCTCAGATAGACATACATGCAGGCAAAACACCAATGCCAATAAAATGAAAATAAATAAATTATTAGGAAAATAAATATATAGAAAAGGTGTTTAGTGCATGCCTTTAATCTCAGCACTAGGAGGCAGAGGCAGATGACTCTCCGTGAGTCTGAGGCCAGTCTTGTCTACAAAGTGAGTCCCAGGGCATACAAGGGTACACAACGAAACCTTATGTTGAACAACCACAAATAAGCAAACAAATAGAGAGATAATAACAATAAAAATATTTGAGAGTTCAAATAATTGACTTCATCCACAATAAAAGAATATAAAAATAAAAATATCAAATGCACTTGAACACATTGGCACAGGAGAACGCTTGCTAAATAGAACCCCAGTAGCACAGACACTGAGAGAAAAAGAAAAAAAAGAAAAAAAAAAGAAAAAAAAACAACAAAAAAAAAGAACAAAGAAAAAAACTAAAGAGAGAAAAAAAAGAAGAAAAAAGAAAAAAAGAAAAAAAAAGAAAGAAAAAAAAGAAAAAAAAACAGACACTGAGAGAAACAATTAATAAGTGAGACCTCCTGAAACTGAAAAGCTTCTGTAAAGCAAAGAACATGGCCAACAAGACAAAACGACGGCCTTACAGAATGGGAAAAGATCTTCACTAATCTCCAAAATACACAAAGAAGTCGAGAAATTGGTCATCCAAAGAACAAATAATCCAATTTTAAAAAATGGAGTACAGACCTAAACAGAGAACTCTCAACAGAGGGATCTAAAATGGTTGAAAGACACTTAAATGTTGGGTCGAGGGGGGGGGGGGTCATGCAAAGATGAGAACACCACCAAGTCTAATAAACCAAAAACAAACTTAAAAATACAAACACACCGCGAGTCACAGAAGCTTATCAGCTAGCTGAGACCACAGGCAGAGTTTGGGCTTCTGACACTGTGGCAAAAGGCCGGTTTCTGAAACCCATTTTTATAGTAGGGGCATCGCAGGGCAGTGGTGGCGCAAGCCTTTAATCCCAGCACTCGGGAAGCAGAGGCAGGCGGATCTCTGTGAGTTCGAGACCAGCCTGGTCTACAGAGCTAGTTCCAGGACAGGCTCCAAAGCCACAGAGAAACCCTGTCTCGAAAAACCAAAAAAAAAAAAAAAAAAAAAAAAAAAAAAAAATATGTTTCTCTGGATGTGCCTCTGTGTGTGTGTGTGTGTGTGTGTGTGTGTGTGTGTGTGTGTGTGTGTGTGTTGTGTGTGTGTGTGTTTATGGGGTGGCTTTTGAACTAACCAAGATGACTGGTTCCATATCTGGCAGAGAGGCAGGTGGATCTCTGGGAGTTTGAGGCCAGCCAGCCTGGTTGACAAGAGCTAGTTCCAAAGACAGGCTCCAAAGCAACAGAGAAACCCTTCCTTGAAAATCAAAACAAGAACACAAACCAAAAATAAAATAAAACATAAATTAAATGAGTGTGAGAGAGAGAGAAGAAATGTTGATTTGTTGATTTACAGACAAGAAATAAGAAAATACAAAACCATAATGTTACCAAGATGACAGCCTGGTTTATATAGTGAGTTAAAGGTATTATACAGAGAAACCCTGCACCAAAAATAATAATAATAAAAGAAGAAAACAGAAAAAAAACAAGTAAGGAAAAAGAAAGGAAGGAAGGAAGGAAGGAAGGAAGGAAGGAAGGAAAAAACAGGTGTTTTCCTTTTTTTCTTTGTTTATCTCAGGTTATTTTATTTTAATTTATTTTTTTAATTGCAGCAGCGGCAGTATATTTTGGGCAGCACATTTCTTTATTCTCAGTTCTCAGCCCTCAGAAATCAGGAGAGGCAGAAACAGGCAAATCGCTGTGAGTTTGAGGCCACCTCGTTCTGCAGTGTGAGTTTTAGGACAGGCAAAGCGACAGACACAGAGAAACCCTGACTTAGGGGGGGAAAGTGTGTTTAGTACAGGCCTTTAATTCCGGCACTAGGAAGCAGAGGTAGAGGCAGGGGCAGCTAGATCTCTGTGAGTCTGAGGCCAGCCTTGTCTACAAAGTGAGTTCCAGGGACACAGGGAACCTCTATGTAAAAAAAAACACAAATAAACTAATAATAATAATCATCATCATCATCATCTAAGAGCTCAATTAATTGACTTCACCCAAAATTCAAAAATAAAAAAAGAGTGTGTCTGACTGATCAGTGAAAGGACTATGTGGGCCAAGGGGCTGCCACAATTATGGCTTGGTGAGAGGGAGGAACTGAGGGAGAGAGGGAGGGAGGGAGGGAGGGAGGGAGGGAGGGAGGGAGGGAGGGAGGGAAGGAAGGAGGGAGGGAGGGAGGCCTGCTTTCTTAGGGTTCTTTTTCAGTAGTTGTGTTTGTACAACCCCACACCCCACTTCTCATACTAAATACCGAGTCTGAGAAAATTAAAACAGCTGTGGAAAATTCCCACTTGGATGTCTGTTCCTGCCCTGTAAAACAAGAACCACAACAAAAATATCCATATCTAAGCAGGCCAATTAAGTTGTAGCCTCACCCTTTAAAGGTTCTAGCTGTTGGGAAGGGCTGGTGACCTTGAACTTTACTAGTCTCTGAAATCTGCCTTCTCACTTTTACCAGGTGCCCTCAGGGGCCAGGAGTGGAGGCCAGGGCCCCTGCTACAGGAGATTTCCTAGATCACCTACAGGCGCTTAGGATTCCTGGGCCTGCTTAGAGAAAGACACACGACACGTGAGACGCAGAGAAAAAAATTTTCTGAGACAAGGATTCTCTTAGCTTTGGCACCTGTCCTGGAACTGTAGATGACCAGGCTGGCCTCAAACTCACAGAGATCTGCCTGCCTCTGTCTGCCACAGAGAAAATTACAACAGCCATGGAATAATATGAAAAATTCTGATTTACGCCAGGCAGTGGTGGCGCACGCCTTTAATCCCAGCACTTGGGAGGCAGAGGCAGGCGGATCTCTGTGATTTCGAGACCAGCCTGGTCTACAAGAGCTAGTTCCAGGACAGGCTCCAAAACCACAGAGAAACCCTGTCTCGAAAAACCAAAAAAATAAAAATGAAAATAATAAGAATAAAATAAAATGTTAAAAAAAAAAGAAAAATTCTGACTTTGATATCATTTCCAGGAATACTGATGCAGTGAATTATTTGGAACATTTTCACTTCCGACAGAAAAAAATAAAAATGTCATTTTATTGATTTCTTTTAGAGGGTCTCTTTCCCACCAGGATGGTTTGCACTTGCTGGGTTGTTGAAGATGATCTCCTGATCCTTGTATTCCCAGTTCCTGAGTGCTGCCGGCAGGACAGACATGGGCTCACTATACACTTGAGTTTTTGACGCAGTACTGAGAACCTGGAGCCCAAAGGACAAGGCTTCAGCTTCCCCTGCCCCTCTGACATAGGCCAGATACATAAATGATTACCCAGATTTTATTTAAATCTCTCAGTGTGGCTTGTGTATGTGGGGGAGACAGGGAAGGTATCACATTTCAAAACATTTTCATAACTGCACTTAGCACTGTATTCTTTTCCATTTATTTTACTTTTATTTGAGAGTGTTTCCAATTGTGTGGGACTTAGTTAAATTTCAATTTCTTAAGGAATTTTTTTATGATTTTCTTAACTTTATTTTATGTGCAATGGTCTGAAGATGTCAGATCACCCAGAAACTGAATTTACAATCACTATGAGCTGCCATGCAGGTGCTGGGAATTGAACCCAATTTCTCTGGAAGAGCCGCGAAACTAGCTCTCCAGGCTCTTCTTAATTTAAAAGTTTATTTATGTGTCTCTGGGTGTGCCTGTGCCTGTGTTTGGTTTGTGTGTGTGTTGGGGGGGGGTTGTGTGTGGGGGGGTGGCTTTTGACCTCACCAGACAAAGGCATTCAAGAGCACTGGCTCCATATTTAGCAGAAACAGGATCATTGGGAGTTTTAGGACAGCCTGGTCTACAAGAAAGGAGCTAGTTTTAACAACAGTCTCCAAAGCAGCAGAGAAACCCTGTCTCATAAAGCAAAACACAAAACCAAACATATTTGAGAGAGAGAGAGAGAGAGAGAGAGAGAGAGAGAGAGAGAGAGAACAGCTAGGGCTGTTACACGGAGAAACCGTGCCTCAAGAACTAACTAATAAAAGAAGGGGGAAAAAAGCAAGAGAGCAAGAAAGCAAAAAAATCAAGCAAGCAAGCAAGAAGGAAAGCTAGAGAGAAACCCTGTCTCAGAAAACAAAAAAAAAATAAATAAATAAATAAACTAATAAATGAAATGAATGGATAGATGATAGATAGATAGATAGATAGATAGATAGATAGATAGATAGATAGATAGATGATAAAACACCTCCAAGATCAGGGAGACCAAAGCAGGCAGATCACTGTGAGTTTAAGGCTACTTTGTTCTGCAGATTGAGATTCAGGACAGGCAAAGTGACACAGAAAAACCCTGTTTTCAAAAAAAAATGTGTTTAGTGTACGCCTTTAATGCCATCACTAGAAGGCAGAGGCAGGCGGATCTCTGTGAGTCTGAGGCCAGTCTTGTTTACAAAGTGAGTCCCAGGGCATACAAGGATACACAAGGAAACCCCGTGTTGCAAAACCACAAATAAACAAACAGATAATAACAATAAAAATATTTGAGAGTTCAAATAATTGACCTCATCCACAATAAAAAAAAAATATAAAAATAAAAATATCAAAAGCATTTGAACGGGGGCTGGAGAGATGGCTCAGCGGTTAAGAGCATTGCCTGCTCTTCCAAAGGTCCTGAGTTCAATTCCCAGCAACCACATGGTGGCTCACAACCATCTGTAATAGGGTCTGGTGCTCTCTTCTGGCCTTCAGACATACACACAGAAAGAATATTGTATACATAATAAATAAATATTTATTTTTTTAAAAAAAGCATTTGAACGCATCGGCACAGGAGACCACTTCCTAAATCTAACTCCAGTAGCAGGGACTCTGAGAGAAACAAAATGAATCAATGGGACCTCCTGAAACTGAAAAGCTTCTTCTGTAAAGCAAAGGACATGGCCAACAAGACAAAACGACGGCCTTACAGAATGGGCAAAGATCTTCACTAACCCCACATCAGACAGAGGTCTGAGCTCCAAAATATACAAAGAACTCAAGACATTGGTCATTTCAAGAACAAATAATCCAGTTCACAACATGGAGGTACAGACCTAAACAGAGAACTCTCAACCGAGAAATCTAAAATGGCTGACAGACACTTAAGGAAATGTTCAACACCCTTAGTCATCAGAGATATGTAAATCAAAACAGCTCTGAGATTCCACTTTATACCTGTAAGAATGGCCAAGATCTAAAACACTGATGACAACTTATGCTGGAGAGGATGTGGGGAAAAGGGAACTCTCCTGCATCGCTGGTGGGAATGCAAGCTGGTACAGCCCCCTTTGGATGTCAGTGTGGCGATTTCTCAGAAAATTAGGAAACAACCTTCCTCAAGACCCAGCAATACCACGTTTAGGTATATATATGTAAAGGATGCTCAATTGTGCCACGAGGACATGGGCTCAACTATGCTCATAGCAGCATTGTTTGTCATAGCCAGAACCTGGAAACAGCCTAAATGCCCTCTGACTGAAGAATGGATGAGGAAAACGTGGTATACTTACACAATGGAGTACTTACTACACTACAGAGCAGAAAAGAATAATGACATCTTGAATTTTGCAGGCAAATGGATGAAGCTAGGAAACATCATTTTGAGGAAAGTAACCCAGACCCTAAAAGACAATTACCACATATACTCACTCATAAGTGATTTTTAAACATAAAGCTCACAAATCACAATCCCAGAGAACCTAGACAACAATGAGGACCCTAAGAGAGACATACATAGATCTAAAATACATGAGTAGTAGAAAAAGACAAGATCTCCTGAGAGCATGGGAACCTTGGGAGAGGGTGGAAGGGGAGGCATGGAAAGAGAGGAAAGAAAAATGTAGAGCTTAACAAAAATAAATAAAAGAAACAAAGGCGGGTAGTGGTGGCACATTCCTTTAATCCCAGCACTTGGGAGGCAAAGGCAGGTGGATCTTTGTGAATTTGAGGCCAGCCTGGTCTACAAGGGTTAGTTCCAAAGCTACAGAGAAACCCTGTCGTGAAAAACCAAAAATAAATAAATAAGTAGGCATGGATTTTTTTTAAAAAAAAAAATCAAACGCAAACCAAGTAGAAATAACTACTTTCCATATGCCATTCAAGAATTAGGGAACCCTTTATCCCAGCACGTGGGAGACACAGGCAGAAGAACATCTGTGAGTTAAAATCCAGACTCATCTACCAAGTGAGATCACAAGACTCGTGCACTGTCTCATAGGTCCTAAATTCCCATGATCCAGTTTCTAGGACCAAGGAGACAGTTTATAATGTCTCCTTCTTCTTTCCTTCCTTCCTTTTTTTTGGGGGGGGGGTGGTGTTTGGTTAAACTTTTATATATGTTTTTTTTTTTATTTGGGTTGGGGGCCTCTCTATAAAGCCTGGGAATTCACAGAGGTCCACCTGCCTCTGTCTCTTTGATGATAGAATAAAAGATGTGCACCACAATAACCAGGCTCAGTTTCTTGTACATTTAGTTTAATTTCAAATTTTGTTTGTATCTCTTGGTCTGCACCAAGTGTGTCCCTGTGGGGGTGGGGGGCAGGGAAGTTGTCCTATTTTAGAACATTTTATTTTACTTTTATTTGAGACAGTCTTTCCGGTTGTGTAGAACTTATTTTAATTTCAAATTTTTAAAGAATTTTTTATGATTTATTTAACTTTATTTTATGTGCAGTCGTGTGAAACTGGATTTACAATCACTTATGAGCTGCTGCCTTGTGGGGGTTACATCTCAGGAGCACAAGAACCCAAATCTGTGCTGTACTCCCTGTCACCAGAAGAGGGCACTAGATCCCCACCATGTGGTTTCTGGACATTCCAGAAATTCCATCTCTCCAGTTCTCATTCTTTCATTGTTCCTCCTGCATGCCTGCATCTAGTGAGAGAGTGGGCACCGTTCCTCCCTGCTTCTGTGTGTCTGTGTCTGTCACGTCCCGGATAGCCAGAGTGCCCGCCACCTATGCCTGAGATAGATGTGGCCGGCAGCCCTGGGACTGGGGGAAAGGGAGAGAGTGGGTTCCCTGGAGAGCCTTGGGCAGAGGCTCTGTGGATTCCCTGCAGGAGGCCGCACCGCCTCTGAGGAGCCCATGGGGGAGGGGAAAAGGGAAGGTCAACCATACAGTCCTGCCTGGCTTTTGCTTTGCTTTGCTTTGTTTTTGTTTTTGTTTGTTTGTTTTATTTTATTTTCCGGTACAGCTGTGACCAGGTCTGGATCCAGGACAGACTCCAAAGCTAGAGAGAAATCCTGTCTCAGAAAACAACAAGAACAACCAAAAAATAAATAAATGAATGGATAGATAGCTAGATAGCCAGACACAGAGAGAGAGACAGAGAGAGAGAGAGAGAGAGAGAGAGAGAGAGAGAGAGAGAGAGAGAGAGATGATAAAAACACCTCCAAGATCAGGGAGACCAAGGCAGGCAGATCACTGTGAGTTTAAGGCAAAACACCAATGCCGATAAAATAAATTATTAGAAAAATAAATATATAAAAAAGGTTGTTTAGCCTTTAATCCCAGCATTAGGAGGCAGAGGCAGATGGCTCTCTGTGAGTCTGAGGCCAGTCTTTCTTGTGTACAAAGTGAGTCCCAGGGCATACAAGGGTACACAACGAAACCCTATGTTGAAAAACCACAAATAAACAAACAAATAAAGAGATAATAACAATAAAAATATTTGAGAGTTCAAATAATTGACTTCATCCACAATAAAAGAATATAAAAATAAAAATATCAAACGCATTTGAACGCATCAGCACAGGAGACCGCTTCCTAAATCTAACTCCAGTAGCAGGGACTCTGAGAGAAACAAAATGAATCAATGGGACCTCCTGAAACTGCAAAGCTTCTTCTGTAAAGCAAAGGAAATGGCCAACAAGACAAAACGAAAAAGATCTTCACTAACCCCACATCAGACAGAGGTCTGAGCTCCAAAACATACAAAGAACTCAAGACATTGGTCATCTCAAGAACAAATAATCCAATTCACAAAATGGAGTACAGACTTAAACAGAGAACACTCAACCAAGGAATCTAAAATGGCTGAAAGACACTTAAGGAAATGTTCAACACCCTTAGTCATCAGAGAAATGCAAATCAAAACAAGTTTCTAGAAACAAGGAGACAGTTCATAATGTTTCTTTCTTCTTTTCTTCCTTTTTTTTTTTTTGGTTGAACATATATATATTTATTTATTTATTTAATTTGGGACGGGGGCCTTTCTACAAAGCCTGGGAATTCACAGAGGTACACCTGTCTCTGTCTCTTGGATGATAGAATAAAAGATGTGTACCACAGTGACAACCCAACTAAGTTTTTGGTATCTCATTCTGTTAGTTTCATGTACATTTAGTTTAATTTCAAATTTTGTTTGTATCTCTTGGTCTGTCTGCACCAAGTGTGACCTTGTGGGGAGGACAGGGAAGGTGTCCTATTTCAGAACATTTTATTTAACTTTTATTTGAGTCTTTCCAGTTGTGTAGAACTTAGTTTCATTTCAAATTTTTAAAGACCAGGAAGGATGAAAGCATTCAAAAGGACTGGTTCCATATCTGGCAGAGAGGCAGGTGGATCTCTGGGAGTTTGAGGCCAGTCTGGTCGACGAGAGCTAGTTTCAAAGACAGGCTCCAAAGCAACAGAGAAAACCCTGCCTTGAAAATCAAAACAAAAACACAAACAAAAATAAAAAACATAAATTAAATCTCTGTGTGTGTGTGTGTGTGTGTGTGTGTGTGTGAGAGAGAGAGAGAGAGAGAGAGAGAGAGAGAGAGAGAGAGAGAGAGAGAGAGAGAGAAATGATCAAACAGGAAATAAGAAACAAAACCATAATGTCACCAAGATGACAGCCTGGTTTATATAGTGAGTTAAAGGTATTATACAGAGAAACCCTGTACCAAAAAAATAATAAAAGAAGAAAACAAAAAAAAAAAAAAAAAAAACAAGGAAGGAAGGAAGAAAAGAAGGAAGAAAAACTGGTGTTGTCCTTTTTTTCTTTGTTTATCTCAGGTTATTTTATTTTAATTTATTTTTTTTAATAGCAGCAGCAGCAGCAGCAGCAGCAGTATATTTTGGGCAGCACATTTCTTTATTCTCAGTTCTCAGCCCTCAGAGATCAGGAGAGGCAGAGGCAGGCAGATTGCTGTGAGTTTGAGGCTACCTTGTTCTGCAGGCAAAGAGACGACAGACACAGAGAAACTAAACATGTGTTTAGTACAGGCCTTTTATTCCGGCACTAGCAGGCAGAGGTAGAGGCAGGGGCAGCTAGATCTCTGTGAGTCTGAGGCCAGCCTTGTCTACAAAGTGAGTTCCAGGGCAAACAAGCATACACAGGGAATCCCTATGTAGAAAAACCACAAATAAATTAATAATAATAATAATAATAATAATCTAAGAGCTCAATGAATTGACTTCACCCATAATTCAAAAATTAAAAAATAAAGCAAAGAGTGTGTCTGACCGATCAGTGAAAGGACTATGTGGGCCAAGGGGCTGCCACAATTATGGACTGGTGAGAGTGAGGAAAGGAGGGAGGCAGCAAGGGCAGTTCCCAGTCACCTAAATGCCTTTCAAAGACATTTCACCATGGCAACCACTCACTTGCTTTCTTGGGGTTTCTTTTCTTCAGTAGTTGTGTTTGTACAACCTACCCCACTTCTCATACTAAATAAAGAGTCTGAGAAAATTAAAGCAGCTGTGGAAAAATTTCCACTTGGATATCTTTTCCTGCCCAGTAAAACAAAAACGACTCTAACAAAAATATGCATATCTAAAAAAACCAAAAAAAAATTTTAAAAATGCATATCTAAGCAGACCAATCAAGTTGTAGCCTCACCCTTTATATTATATTATATTATATTATTTATTGGTTTTTTGAGACAAGGTTTCTCTGTAGCTTTGGTGCCTGTCCTGGAACTCCCAGAGATCTGCCTGCCTCCGCCTCCGAGTGCTGGGAGTAAAGGCGTGCGCCACCACTGCCCTCCTTAGACTCACCCTTTAATGGTTCAGCAAGGAGTTCTAGCTGTTAGGAAGGGCTGGTGACCTTGAACTTTACTAGTCTCTGAAATCTGCCTTCTCACTTTTACCGGGTGCCCTCAGGGGCAGGAGTGGAAGCCAGGGCCTGTAGCTTTGGCTTGTACATTTACTTCAATTTTAATTTTTTTGTTTTGTTTTTCGAGACAGGGTTTCCCTGGGAAACAGTCCTAGCTGATCTGGAACTAGCTCTTGTAGACCAGGCTGGCTTCCAACTCCCAAGAAATTCACCTGCCTCTGCCCCATGTGTGCTGGGAATAAAGGCATGTGCCACCACCACTGCCCAGCCAATTTCAAATTTTATTTAAACCTCTCTCGGTGTGCCTGTGTATGTGGGGGAGACAGGGAAGGTGTCATATTTCCAAACATTTTCATAACTGCACTTAGCACTGCACTCTTTTACATTTTATTTTCCTTTTATTTGAGACAGTGTTTCCAGTTGTGTAGTTTAATTTCAATTTCTTAAAGAATTTTTTTTATGATTTATTTAACCATGCAGGTGCTGGGAATTGACCCCAATTTCTCAGGAAGAGCCGCCAAACTAGCTCTCCAGGCTCTTAATTGAAAAGTTTATTTATGTGTCTCTGGGTGTGCCTGTGCCTGTGTTTGTGTTTGGTGTGTGTGTGGGGGGGGTATATTTTGACCTCACCAGATGAAGGCATTCAAGAGCACTGACTCCATATCTGGCAGAGGCAGGATCTCTGGAAGTTTTAGGCCAGCCTGGTCTACAAGAAAGGAGCTAGTTCCAAGAACAGTCTCCAAAGCAGCAGAGAAACCCTGTCTCATAAAGCAAAACACAAAACCAAACAAAAAAATAAATAAATTGAGAGAGAGAGAAAGCGAGAGAGAGAGAGAGAGAGAGAGAGAGAGAGAGAGAGAGAGAGAGAGAGAGAGAGAGAAATGTGGATTTACAGATAGGAAATAAGAATAAAAAGAGAACGTTACCAACAAGACAGCCTGGTCTATAAACTGAGTTCCAGGACAGCTAGGGCTGTTACACAGAGAAACCGTGCCTCAAAAAATAATAAAAGAAGAGAAAAAAAAAAAAAGCAAGCAAGAAAATGCAGGGGTTTTTTTCTTTTTCTTTTTCTTTTTCTTTTTTTTTTTTTTTTTTGTCTTTGTTAATGCCAGGCCATTCATTTTAATTTTACTTTTTCTTTTAAGATTATATTTTCAGGGGCTGTAGATATGGCTCAGAGGTTAAGAGCACTGACTGTTCTTCCAAAGGTCCTGAGTTCAATTACTAGCAACGATATGGTGGCTCACAACCATCTGTAATGGGGTCTTCTGGCCTGCAGTCATGCATGGAAGGAATGCTGTATACATAATAAATAAATAAATAAATAAATAATTTAAAAAAAAAAGATTTTATTTGCAGAAGAAGTGTTCAGAAAGAAGAAGTCCTGGGCCATGTAGTGAGATAGATTGTCTGGAGCATAAATAAAAAGCCAATTCCTGTCTCATAAAAAGAAAAAAAATCAAGTTAAAATGTGAAATAAAAAAATAAATAAGGGTTTGTTTTGTTTTTTTTTTTTTTTTTGCAATGAGTGAATTCAAGCACAAAAGATGAAAATCTTACAGCTGACACCATCCAGTCTCAAGTTAGAAAAACTTGAAACGATGCAACAGGAGACGGACAGTTGCCCAATGAACTCTTGCTATTCTCCTGGGGAAGTTTTGTTCCTGATGGTTTTTGGAACAACTAAAATCCCTCTTATCTTTTTGTTTTGTTTTGTTTTGTTTTCCATGCCCCCTCAGAGGACACCTGGATGTTTGAAAGGATTTGGTTTTATTTCTTTTAAGTAGAAGGTTCCTCAGACATAACTCTGAAAACACTAATACGTAATAGCCAGTTTCTATTCAGTTCAGTTCAGATTTTTACCAAAACCTCCTGTCTGGCATGTCTCTGTCTTTGTTGAGTTCCTGTACTTACAGAAGCCACGAGATAGCTGGCAGCCCATCCATAACTCTAATTTCATTCAGCAGAATTCTCCCGCCCCCCCCCCCCCCCCCCCCCCGCCGATCTTGTTTCTCTGTTCTGTCCTCAAATGTGTGGGTGACTCTGAGTGGGCACCAACTTGCCACACACATCCTTCTTTTCCTGATCTAATCATGCCACTCCCCAAAAGAAAAAGGGAGGAGAAATCACTGAATGATGAGAACATTACTTGAATGAGAAAATGGGTAGGCACCCTTATGCTTAAATGTGTATTATCTCCAAAGTGCTAAAACTTGGAAGTGAGTCTTAGGAGGAATGTCATTACACAGCTTCTGTCCAGATGTCTTCAAGTAAGTTGGTCCTAAACAGCCTATTCATAAGATGGGACCTCAGAGCTTCAGTACAGAACAACATGTTTTCTGTTCAATTGAATCTTAAAGTGGTTTGATAAGGCTTTTGTATTCCCATTCTGTCAAGGATTATTCTCAGTGGTCTATATATTTCAAGGAAGAATGGTTTTTAAGAAGTATTTAGTGATTATATTTCTTTTCCCTTAGGGATAAAGAAATGGAGAAGTTCTTTGAAGCAGTAAGTCACAAAAACACCAGGCCGTTAAACTTCAGCTACAGGGAAACCCTGTCTCATGGAAAAACAAAACAAAACAACAACAACAACAACAACAACAACAACAACAACAACAACAAAAATCCTGAAGCCAGTGATCATTGCAAACATCTGTATGTTCAGATACTGAGCCTGAGCAAGTTAGAGTGTCACAGATTTGCTGCAATTCATTGCAAATTTCATCTGGATCACAAATCCTGCTCAAGTTACAGCTGTTAGTGTCAGTGTGAACCTTGACACCATCTCTACTGGATTCCTGTCAGCTGGGCTCCGGTCTGCTAGAAAAGCAGAAGAACTAAGGTACCGTAATTAACCTCTTCTGTGCCCCACCTGCAAGAACACTCTGTAAGCTACAGTTCTGAAAACAGCCTGGTCCTGGCATAAGAACAGACAGGAGGACCAATGGAACCAAATAGAAGACCCGGATATCGATCCACACATCTTCGAACACCTGATCTTTGATAAAGAAGCCAAAAATATCCAATAGAAAAAAAAAGAAAGCATGTGAGTTCAAGACCAGCCTGGTCTACAAGAGCTAGTTCCAGGACAGGCTCCAAAAAAAAAAAAAAACCTACAGAACAACCCTGTCTCGAAAAAGAAAGAAAGAAAGAAAGAAAGAAAGAAAGAAAGAAAGAAAGAAGAAAAAGAAAACAGTGCTGTCCTCAAAAATGCCCTCTCCTTTTGAACACGGCCCCTCACACAGCTCTGATGATGCAGGAGGATGCCGAGGGCCCAGTTGGTGCCTGTATCTGTGCCTTGGCAGCAGCTATTCATGTCTTGCCACTCAGAGTCAAATTCCCTTAAGTTTAGCCTTCCCTAAGTGCTTGTTCACTTCAGAAGACTCAACCCTCATCTTCCGTGTCCTCCTGGCCTAATTTCTCATATTACTGTTTTACTGAGTATGAATCAGTAATATGAGATGTTCAGGAGAGGGAGGAAGGGTCATTCATGAAAAAAGTGAGTGTTCAACTCACTAACTCCCCATGGGTTCAGGAAGTAGTGAGAAGATATTAATGAAGCAGAGAGAAATTTCTGGTTTTGGAAGGAGGAAATCCTGAATGGCTCCCTCTGTGTCGCAGGAGAGACTCCTGGAAAGGAAACCTCAGGTTCCGGTTGGTCGGTTCGGGGAGAAATATCAGCAAGGAGGTAAAGGCCGTGCCTCACGACATCAGCTGTCCCTTCTCTGGAAATTCCACGGTATCCCAGAGAGCTCTCGGAATTTTGTGATGTCACTCGTGTCCTAGAAACGCCAACTGCCCTCAAGACACACTCTCTCGGTGCCTATAAGACTCGGTTCTAGACATGTTGTCTAGAGAATGGAGATCGTTCGTGGAGAGGCCAGAGGGAGGAAGAAGAAAGCTGGCCTCAGATCTCACAGGAAAACATGGAGAAATAATTAGTGGTCCTGGGGAAGACGAAGTGAGTTCACCACTAGCAGGGACTAGAGAGATTTCTGGATGTGATGGCTTTGAGACTTCCAGGGCTAGGGCTCAGGAACTGGGAGGTTTCTGGGATGAAACAGGTCTGTCTGTCTTGTTTCTCTGAGTTCCTAAAGGGCCAACCCACATCAAAGATTCACGATAGTTGATTTGACAAAGTCGGGAATTGACAAGGAGTGCGGAAGGAGTCAGTGAGATTTCAATACCAGCACTGACTGCACATCATCCCCCCCCCCCCCCCGGTCCTTTTCGTTGTGTAGCAATAATAATAGAGAAAGGGGAGTAGGGGAGTAGCGCTCTGCCAAAGCCCGTATTTTACCATGCCTTATATCACAGCCATTAGCAGGGTTGAGGCATCAAGTGCTGCAGTCAGTCCGACTCCTGTGACCCCCCTAAGGTTTCTGGCTTCCCAGTTTTGAGTGACACCATGGTCAATGGAGGAGAGAGTGGAAAGAGACTGCCATTTTTTTCTTTTTCCTTTTCTTTCTTTCTTTTGCTGTTTTGCTTTGTTTTTCAAGAAAGGGTTTCTTTGTGTATCTTGGGCTGTCCTAAAACTCACTCTGTAAATCAGGCCATCTTTGAATTCACAGAGATCTGTGTGTGTGCTGTGATTAAAGCCCGGCTGAGACTGCAATTTCTTGTTAGCTCTGGGTGTCCTGAGCTGTTAGTAAGTGACAATGGCTCTGTGTTGTGAATCTCTGTGAATCCAGACTATGTTATGTCCTTCAATGACATGAGTCTGAAGCATCAAGCACCCACCCACCCACCCCTATACTCCCTGAGGTCTCTGAAGTCACACACAGCGCAGCCTCTATAGGTCTGAATAAGGCTTAGAAAGCTTTTCCCTGGTTCACCTTGTGCAGAGGAAACCAGGTAAGTTCTGAGAGACATGCACCACCTTCCTACAGAAAGAAGGGAGGACTGATTAACTAATACCCCCACAGAGGGGGAAACTCAAATCTGGTATTTCAGACAGAACCTGCTTGGACAAAGTCTCATCTGTCAGTCACTTCCTGAGGGAAGGAGGGAGGGAGGGAGGGAGGAAGGAAGGACCACAATTATCTCTCCTCTGTGTCCTTTTTACGCTCTTTTCATGCTCTGATGAATATTGTGATTCAAGTTGGCCATGTCCCCTTTTCCACAGCATGTGCACTGTGGCTCTAGATCAAGGAATCAGTTTGTTTGTTTGTGTGTTTTGCTCTATCTAGGAGAAGCACCATAGCAGTTGCATACTGACTGAGAAATTTGATTTTTAGGAAATGATTTTTCATATCTGTGAGTGGTCTCTCCATAAATAGCCACTCATCTTTCTTTAAACTTGAGTATAGGAATGAATGATCCCTCCCTCCCTCTCTCCCTCTTCATGGGAATGAGTGTCTGCTCTTGCATTGAGGGCTCCCCAGTTCTCAGCATCTCCAGCCCAACCTGTCACAAGCTGATCACACATTTGCAAACTTGGGATATATTCTGCTGAAGTTTTGGGATAATGAATTTCATCAACTATGGGACTAACTTTGTTCTGACAGGACACTCACTCACAATCTCTCCTCATCACACCCACATAGTGTAACAGCTTTGTGTTTCCTCCACAATGTGCTCATTTCTGTCAGGGAACTGAAAGCCGGCCAGCCGGCCAGCCAGCCAGCCAACACTATTTTTCCTTGTTTCTCATTTTGTTCTTATATTCTGTCTCCCCCCCCCCCCCTGCCTGGAAAACTTTCAGAGTTCACTCTGCCCCCTGAGTGAAGGTGTTATGCTTCCTTTTATTGTATATTTAGTGTGTGTGTGTGTGTGTGTGTGTGTGTGTGTGTGTGTGTGTGTGAGAGAGAGAGAGAGAGAGAGAGAGAGAGAGAGAGAGAGAGAGATTCATTATGAAATCAAAAGTCAGTCAACAACAGCAAACTTTGTATTTATTTGTTCATCCATCCACGTATTTGCTTACTTACTTACTCACTCACTCACTCACCCACTTCATTTATTTATTTATTTATTTATTTATTTATTTATTTATTTATTTATGTATTTATTTATTTGCAGTGGAAGACTTAATTCAGTAAGAATGATCAGAAGGGTAGGTAGGGTATCCTTGGGAAAAGAGTAAGATATCACGATGACTTTCCCTTCCCTAAAGAGGGAGCTTTCTAGTAAGACGTGAAACCACAGTTTCAAGGGCCCGCCCGCTTTCCACAAGTCCTTTTCCAAGGTCAGGCATTTCTTAGGTAAGCAAGGGTCTCCATTCATTCCCTTTGAGGAACTCTCAGGCCCTGCCCTGACGTTAACGTCTGACTCGTGCCTATTGTCAAGGCCAATGGGACACTCCTCAGCCCCTCCCTGACCTGAGGTGACCTGAGAAGCCACACCCCACCCCAGTTCACAGGCCTCTCTTTATCTATCTATCTAACTAAGTAACTGTACAGCATAAAATGTGGAATCTCTTCTCAATGAAATGCTGTTGTCAGCCATTCGATGAATTTATTCTCATCTCAGATCCTGTCCAGCAGGGATGTCTTCTTTCCGTGTTTCTTCTTCTTTTGTATGTTGCAGTCAGTTCAGATGTGCTGGTATATGGTGAGAGAGAGAGAGAGAGAGAGAGAGAGAGAGAGAGAGAGAAATGGAATTGCTTTTTATTTATTTGAAGAGTTTTAATGATTTGATATTCAGCTATTTCCAGCCTTATTTACCAGCACATTTATTATTACCAGCGAGCACCTTCCTCTGAAAACATTGGAATCGCCCCCCATCTGTACATGTCATGCACGTGCGTGCATATGTGTGTGTGTGTGTGTGTGTGTGTGTGAGAGCGTGCGCATCCCATCTATCTATCTATCTATCTATCTATCTATCTATCTATCTATCTATCTATCTATCTATCTATGTATCCCTTCATCAAATTCCATTTTAGGAGCTGCTATGCTGACCAGTGACATGGAGGCCACAATTTTCTTAGCCAGTGACAGTCAGGACACAGAAAGAAGGAAAGAAAGGAAGAAAGGAAGAAAGAAAGAAAGAAAGAAAGAATCTACATTCCCAAAGAAAGAAAAAATTTAAGTAAATTTTAAAAAGTAAAAAAAAAAATTAAGAAAGTAAGTAAATACATACATAAAAATAGACATAAAGAATGAATAAATGAATAAAACTAAATAATAATTGAAACATTCAATAAGTAAATGAGTCACGCTAAATCAGCAGATAAATAAACAGATATATGAAAGAAGATAAGGAAGTGAAGGAATGAATGAACAAGTAAGTAAGTAAATAACTAGGTGGGTCATTTTTTTAAAGAAGTAAGTAAATGAGATGGGCTGAACAGATAAGTAAGTAAGTAAGTAAGTAAGTAAGTAAGTAAGCAAGCAAGCAAGCAAGCAATCGTGAAAAAAAAAAATGAGACACATCCATTCAATCCATAAAAGACAAAACGTGGAAATAAACATGTAAACTGGTCGACCCACCCACCCACGTTCACTCAGCCGCCCCACCCAAAGCAGGAGGGAGGTCTCTGTCCAGCAGGGCCGTCTTCTTTCCAAGTTGCAGTCAGTCAGATCTCTGGGCAAACA